>NW_027280398.1:0-43776 GCF_046629955.1 Centroberyx affinis
ATTATTATTTTTCTCCTTCGCTAAAATAAATCGGGCTTTTGAGGGCCTAAACGTGCACGGAAAGTTGTGCAACTTTGCACACGCGTCAGAAGTGGCGAAAAATTTGATATTTTATGGGTCTCGCGCATGGGTGTGGCAAAATGGCTCGATAGCGCCCCCTACAAATTTCAAAAAAATACTCACGGCCGTACGTTTGTCCTAGACGTACGAAACTTGGTAGGCACGTGTATCGTGTCAAGACTTAAAAAAAAGTCCATAGGTACCATGCGCCTAAACCCGACAGGAAGTCCGCCATTTTGAATTGAGTGCCACATTTTGGGGCGTTTTTGGCCGTTTGCAGGGGTCGTACTTTAACGAACTCGTCCTAGGCGAATGATCGGATCCGCGTCAAACTCGGTCAGCGTGTATAAAAGAGCTGGACGATGAAAAGTTATCAAAAGCTTGAGTTTTCGTCACACGGCGTGGGCGTGGCGTGGCGTCGAATTTCCGTGTTTCGCCACGAAACAGGAAGTGGGTTGTAACACCACTGTACATGGTCACATCTGGCCGAAACTTCACACGTTGGATGAGAGTCCCGGCCTGAACACGTCTACGTGCCGATATTCGGTTATAGTCATAGCGCCACCTACTGGCGACAGGAAATGACATGTTTTATACTGGGGTGTGCTACTCCTAGCGGGTTGACCAGAGCCACCTCAAATGTGGTCAGAAAAGCCGTAGGACCATGATGACGCTTCGTGGTGAAGATCGGGAGCATTCGTCGAACGGCGTTGACCTGGCGGCGCGGCGAATTTCGATGTTTCGCCGTGAAACAGGAAGCTGCGTTAACTTGAGTGTACGTCGTCCGATCAGCACCGGATTTCACATGCTGGACCAGAGTCCAGGCCTGAGGACATCTACAGGCCGATTGGGCGTCACAGGCATTGCGCCACCTACTGGCGACACCAAACAGGAAGTGGGTTGTAACGCGACTCTACGTGGTCAAATCTGGCCCGAACTTCACATGTCGGATGAGAGTCCCGGCCTGAACGCGTCTACCTTCCGATATTCGGTTATAGCCATAGCGCCGCCTACTGGCGACAGGAAGTTGTGTGAACTTGAGCGTACGTTGTCCGATCTGCACCGGATTTCACATGAGGGACGAGAGTCCAGGCCTGAGGACGTCTACATGTCCCGCGGCTGCGACACGCCCCGACTTGCACACAGAGGCGAGGGCCCGCTCATCACTGCTTGCAGTTTTAATTAGGGCCCGAGCACGACCTCGTGCGAAGCCCTATTGAAACTGAAGGAATTATTATTATTATTCTTTTTTTTAGTCGCTAATGAAAATTGGACTTTTGAGGGCCTAAACGTGCTCGAAAAGTTGCGAAACTTTGCACACGCGTCAGAAGTGGTGAAAAATTTGATATTTTATGGGTCTCGCGCATGGGTGTGGCAAAATGGCTCGATAGCGCCCCCTACAAATTTCAAAAAAATACTCACGGCCGTACGTTTGTCCTAGACCTACGAAACTTGGTAGGCACGTGTATCGTGTCCAGACTTAAAAAAAAGTCCGTAGGTACCATGCGCCTAAACCCGACAGGAAGTCCGCCATTTTGAATTGAGTGCGACATTTTGGGGCGTTTTGGGGCGTTTGCAGGGGTCGTACTTTAACGAACTCGTCCTAGGCGAATGATCGGATCCGCGTCAAACTCAGTCAGCGTGTATAAAAGACCTCGACGATGCAAAGTTGTGCGAACTGTGAGTTTTCGTCACACGGCGTGGGCGTGGCGTGGCGCCGAATTTCCGTGTTTCGCCACGAAACAGGAAGTGGCTTGTAACTGGCCAGTACATGGTCACATCTGGACCAAACTTCACACGCTGCATGAGAGTCCCGGCCTGAACACGTCTACGTGCCGATATTCGGTTATAGTCATAGCGCCACCTACTGGCGAGAGGAAATGACATGTTTTATACTGGGGTGTGCTACTACTAGCGGGTTGACCAGATCCACCTCAACTGTGGTCAGAAAAGCCGTAGGACCTTGATGACGCTTCGTGATGAAGATCGGGAGCGTTCGTCGCACGGCGTTGCCATGGCAGCGCGGCCAATTTCGATGCTTAGCCGTGAAACAGGAAGCTGCGTTAACTTGAGTTTACGTCGTCCGATCAGCACCGGATTTCGCATGCTGGTCCAGAGTCCAGGCCTGAGGACATCTACAGGCCGATTGGGAGTCATAGGCATTGCGCCACCTACTGGCGACACCAAACAGGAAGTGGGTTGTAACGCGACTCTACGTGGTCAAATCTGGCCCAAACTTCACATGTCGGATGAGAGTCCCGGCCTGAACGCGTCTACGTGCTGATATTCGGTTATAGCCATAGCGCCGCCTACTGGCGACAGGAAGTTGTGTGAACTTGAGCGTACGTTGTCCTATCTGCACCGGATTTCACATGAGGGACGAGAGTCCAGGCCTGAGGACGTCTACATGTCCCGCGGCTGCAACACGCCCCGACTTGCACACGGAGGCGAGGGCCCGCTCATCACTGCTTGCAGTTTTAATTATTATTATTTTTCTCCTTCGCTAAAATAAATCGGGCTTTTGAGGGCCTAAACGTGCACGGAAAGTTGTGCAACTTTGCACACGCGTCAGAAGTGGCGAAAAATTTGATATTTTATGGGTCTCGCGCATGGGTGTGGCAAAATGGCTCGATAGCGCCCCCTACAAATTTCAAAAAAATACTCACGGCCGTACGTTTGTCCTAGACGTACGAAACTTGGTAGGCACGTGTATCGTGTCAAGACTTAAAAAAAAGTCCATAGGTACCATGCGCCTAAACCCGACAGGAAGTCCGCCATTTTGAATTGAGTGCCACATTTTGGGGCGTTTTTGGCCGTTTGCAGGGGTCGTACTTTAACGAACTCGTCCTAGGCGAATGATCGGATCCGCGTCAAACTCGGTCAGCGTGTATAAAAGAGCTGGACGATGAAAAGTTATCAAAAGCTTGAGTTTTCGTCACACGGCGTGGGCGTGGCGTGGCGTCGAATTTCCGTGTTTCGCCACGAAACAGGAAGTGGGTTGTAACACCACTGTACATGGTCACATCTGGCCGAAACTTCACACGTTGGATGAGAGTCCCGGCCTGAACACGTCTACGTGCCGATATTCGGTTATAGTCATAGCGCCACCTACTGGCGACAGGAAATGACATGTTTTATACTGGGGTGTGCTACTCCTAGCGGGTTGACCAGAGCCACCTCAAATGTGGTCAGAAAAGCCGTAGGACCATGATGACGCTTCGTGGTGAAGATCGGGAGCATTCGTCGAACGGCGTTGACCTGGCGGCGCGGCGAATTTCGATGTTTCGCCGTGAAACAGGAAGCTGCGTTAACTTGAGTGTACGTCGTCCGATCAGCACCGGATTTCACATGCTGGACCAGAGTCCAGGCCTGAGGACATCTACAGGCCGATTGGGCGTCACAGGCATTGCGCCACCTACTGGCGACACCAAACAGGAAGTGGGTTGTAACGCGACTCTACGTGGTCAAATCTGGCCCGAACTTCACATGTCGGATGAGAGTCCCGGCCTGAACGCGTCTACCTTCCGATATTCGGTTATAGCCATAGCGCCGCCTACTGGCGACAGGAAGTTGTGTGAACTTGAGCGTACGTTGTCCGATCTGCACCGGATTTCACATGAGGGACGAGAGTCCAGGCCTGAGGACGTCTACATGTCCCGCGGCTGCGACACGCCCCGACTTGCACACAGAGGCGAGGGCCCGCTCATCACTGCTTGCAGTTTTAATTAGGGCCCGAGCACGACCTCGTGCGAAGCCCTATTGAAACTGAAGGAATTATTATTATTATTCTTTTTTTTAGTCGCTAATGAAAATTGGACTTTTGAGGGCCTAAACGTGCTCGAAAAGTTGCGAAACTTTGCACACGCGTCAGAAGTGGTGAAAAATTTGATATTTTATGGGTCTCGCGCATGGGTGTGGCAAAATGGCTCGATAGCGCCCCCTACAAATTTCAAAAAAATACTCACGGCCGTACGTTTGTCCTAGACCTACGAAACTTGGTAGGCACGTGTATCGTGTCCAGACTTAAAAAAAAGTCCGTAGGTACCATGCGCCTAAACCCGACAGGAAGTCCGCCATTTTGAATTGAGTGCGACATTTTGGGGCGTTTTGGGGCGTTTGCAGGGGTCGTACTTTAACGAACTCGTCCTAGGCGAATGATCGGATCCGCGTCAAACTCAGTCAGCGTGTATAAAAGACCTCGACGATGCAAAGTTGTGCGAACTGTGAGTTTTCGTCACACGGCGTGGGCGTGGCGTGGCGCCGAATTTCCGTGTTTCGCCACGAAACAGGAAGTGGCTTGTAACACCACTGTACATGGTCACATCTGGCCCAAACTTCACATGTCGGATGAGAGTCCCGGCCTGAACGCGTCTACGTGCCGATATTCGGTTATAGCCATAGCGCCGCCTACTGGCGACAGGAAGTTGTGTGAACTTGAGCGTACGTTGTCCGATCTGCACCGGATTTCACATGAGGGACGAGAGTCCAGGCCTGAGGACATCTACATGTCCCGCGGCTGCGACACGCCCCGACTTGCACACGGAGGCGAGGGCCCGCTCATCACTGCTTGCAGTTTTAATTAGGGCCCGAGCACGACTTCGTGCGAAGCCCTATTGAAACTGAAGGAATTATTATTATTATTATTTTTCTTCGCTCAAATAAATCGGGCTTTTGAGGGCCTAAACGTGCTCGAAAACTCACCAAACTTTGCACACGCGTCAGAAGTGGCGAAAAATTATATATTTTATGGGTCTCGCGCATGGATGTGGCAAAACGGCTCGATAGCGCCCCCTACAAATTTCAAAAAAATACTCACGGCCGTACGTTTGTCCTAGACGTACGAAACTTTGTAGGCACGTGTATCATGTCCAGACTTAAAAAAAAGTCCGTAGGTACCATGCGCCTAAACCCGGCAGGAAGTCCGCCATTTTGAATTGAGTGCGAAATTTTGGCCGTTTGCAGGGGTCGTACTTTAACGAACTCGTCCTAGGCGAATGATCGGATCCGCGTCAAACTCGGTCAGCGTGTTTAAAAGACCTTGACGATGAAAAGTTATCAAAAGCTTGAGTTTTCGTCACACGGCGTGGGCGTGGTGAGGCGGCGAATTTCCACGTTTCGCCACGAAACAGGAAGTGGCTTGTAACTGGCCTGTACATGGTCAAATCTGGACCAAACTTCACACGCTGCATGAGAGTCCCGGCCTGAACGCATCTACGTGCCGATATTCGGTTATAGTCATAGCGCCACCTACTGGCGAGAGGAAATGACATGTTTTATACTGGGGTGTGCTACTACTAGCAGGTTGACCAGATCCACCTCAAATGTGGTCAGAAAAGCCGTAGGACCATGATGACGCTCAGTGGTGAAGATCGGGAGCGTTCGTCGCACGGCGTTGCCATGGCGGCGCGGCGAATTTCGATGTTTCGCCGTGAAACAGGAAGCTGCGTTGACTTGAGTTTACGTCGTCCGATCTGCACCAGATTTCACATGTTGGACCAGAGTCCAGGCCTGAGGACATCTACAGGCCGATTGGGAGCAATAGTCATTGCGCCACCTACTGGCGACACCAAACAGGAAGTGGGTTGTAACGCGACTCTACGTGGTCAAATCTGGCCCAAACTTCACATGTCGGATGAGAGTCCCGGCCTGGACGCGTCTACGTGCCGATATTCGGTTATAGCCATAGCGCCGCCTACTGGCGACAGGAAGTTGTGTGAACTTCAGCGTACCTTGTCCGATCTGCACCGGATTTCACATGAGGGACAAGAGTCCAGGCCTGAGGACATCTACATGTCCCGCAGCTGCAACACGCCCCGACTTGCACACAGAGGCGAGGGCCCGCTCATCACTGCTTGCAGTTTTAATTATTATTATTTTTCTTCGCTCAAATAAATCGGGCTTTTGAGGGCCTAAACGTGCTCGAAAACTCACCGAACTTCGCACACGCGTCAGAAGTGGCAAAAAATTATATATTTTATGGGTCTCGCGCATGGGTGTGGCAGAATGGCTCGATAGCGCCCCCTACAAAATTTCAACGAAATACTCCACGCCGTACGTTTGTCCTAGACGTACGAAACTCGGTAGGCACGTGTATCATGTCCAGACTTAAAAAAAAGTCTGTAGGTACCATGCGCCTAAACCCGACAGGAAGTCCGCCATTTTGAATTGATTGTGTCATTTTTGGGCGTTTTAGGCCGTTTGCAGGGGTCGTACTTTAACGAACTCGTCCTAGGCGAATGATCGGATCCGCGTCAAACTCGGTCAGCGTGTTTAAAAGACCTTGACGATGAAAAGTTATCAAAAGCTTGAGTTTTCGTCACACGGCGTGGGCGTGGTGAGGCGGCGAATTTCCACATTTCGCCACGAAACAGGAAGTGGCTTGTAACTGGCCTGTACATGGTCAAATCTGGACCAAACTTCACACGCTGCATGAGAGTCCCGGCCTGAACGCATCTATGTGCCGATATTCGGTTATAGTCATAGCGCCACCCACTGGCGAGAGGAAATGACATGTTTTATACTGGGGTGTGCTACTACTAGCAGGTTGACCAGATCCACCTCAAATGTGGTCAGAAAAGCCATAGGACCATGATGACGCTCAGTGGTGAAGATCGGGAGCGTTCGTCGCACGGTGTTGCCATGGCGGCGCGGCTAATTTCGATGTTTCGCCGTGAAACAGGAAGCTGCGTTGACTTGAGTTTACGTCGTCCGATCTACACCGGATTTCACATGCTGGACCAGAGTCCAGGCCTGAGGACATCTACAGGCCGATTGGGAGCAATAGTCATTGCGCCACCTACTGGCGACACCAAACAGGAAGTGGGTTGTAACGCGACTCTACGTGGTCAAATCTGGCCCAAACTTCACATGTCGGATGAGAGTCCCGGCCTGGACGCGTCTACGTGCCGATATTCGGTTATAGCCATAGCGCCGCCTACTGGCGACAGGAAGTTGTGTGAACTTGAGCGTACGTTGTCCGATCTGCACCGGATTTCACATGCTGGACGAGAGTCCAGGCCTGAGGACGTCTACATGCCCCGCGGCTGCAGCACGCCCCGACTTGCACACGGAGGCGAGGGCCCGCTCATCACTGCTTGCAGTTTTAATTAGGGCCCGAGCACGACCTCGTGCGAAGCCCTATTGAAACTGAAGGAATTATTATTATTATTCTTTTTTTTAGTCGCTAATGAAAATTGGACTTTTGAGGGCCTAAACGTGCTCGAAAAGTTGCGAAACTTTGCACACGCGTCAGAAGTGGTGAAAAATTTGATATTTTATGGGTCTCGCGCATGGGTGTGGCAAAATGGCTCGATAGCGCCCCCTACAAATTTCAAAAAAATACTCACGGCCGTACGTTTGTCCTAGACCTACGAAACTTGGTAGGCACGTGTATCGTGTCCAGACTTAAAAAAAAGTCCGTAGGTACCATGCGCCTAAACCCGACAGGAAGTCCGCCATTTTGAATTGAGTGCGACATTTTGGGGCGTTTTGGGGCGTTTGCAGGGGTCGTACTTTAACGAACTCGTCCTAGGCGAATGATCGGATCCGCGTCAAACTCAGTCAGCGTGTATAAAAGACCTCGACGATGCAAAGTTGTGCGAACTGTGAGTTTTCGTCACACGGCGTGGGCGTGGCGTGGCGCCGAATTTCCGTGTTTCGCCACGAAACAGGAAGTGGCTTGTAACACCACTGTACATGGTCACATCTGGCCCAAACTTCACATGTCGGATGAGAGTCCCGGCCTGAACGCGTCTACGTGCCGATATTCGGTTATAGCCATAGCGCCGCCTACTGGCGACAGGAAGTTGTGTGAACTTGAGCGTACGTTGTCCGATCTGCACCGGATTTCACATGAGGGACGAGAGTCCAGGCCTGAGGACATCTACATGTCCCGCGGCTGCGACACGCCCCGACTTGCACACGGAGGCGAGGGCCCGCTCATCACTGCTTGCAGTTTTAATTATTATTATTTTTCTTACACGGACAAATAAATCGGACTTTTGAGGGCCTAAACGTGCTCGGAAAGTTGCGAAACTTTGCACACGCGTCAGAAGTGGCGAAAAATTATATATTTTATGGGTCTCGCGCATGGGTGTGGCAAAATGGCTCGATAGCGCCCCCTACAAATTTCAAAAAAATACTCACGGCAGTACGTTTGTCCTAGATGTACGAAACTTGGTAGGCACGTGTATTGTGTCCAGACTTACGAAAAAGTCCATAGGTACCATGCGCCTAAACCCGACAGGAAGTCCGCCATTTTGAATTGAGTGCGACATTTTGGGGCGTTTTGGGGCGTTTGCAGGGGTCGTACTTTAACGAACTCGTCCTAGGCGGTTCATCGGATCCACGTCAAACTCGGTCAGCGTGTATAAAAGAGCTGGACGATGAAAAGTTATCAAAAGCTTGAGTTTTCGTCACACGGCGTGGGCGTGGTGAGGCGTCGAATTTCCACGTTTCGCCACGAAACAGGAAGTGGCTTGTAACTGGCCTGTACATGGTCAAATCTGGACCAAACTTCACACGTTTGATGAGAGTCCCGGCCTGAACGCGTCTACGTGCCGATATTCGGTTATAGTCATAGCGCCACCTACCGGCGAGAGGAAACGACATGTTTTATACTGTGGTGTACTACTACCAGTGGGTTGACCAGATCCACCTCAAATGTGGTCAGAAAAGCCGTAGGACCTTGATGACGCTTCGTGATGAAGATCGGGAGCGTTCGTCGCACGGCGTTGCCATGGCGGCGCGGCGAATTTCGATGCTTCGCCGTGAAACAGGAAGCTGCGTTAACTTGAGTTTACGTCGTCCGATCAGCACCAAATTTCACATGCTGGACAAGAATCCAGGCCTGAGGACATCTACAGGCCGATTGGGAGTCATAGGCATTGCGCCACCTACTGGCGACACCAAACAGGAAGTGGGTTGTAACACCACTCTACGTGGTCAAATCTGGCCCAAACTTCACATGTCGGATGACAGTCCCGGCCTGAACGCGTCTACGTGCCGATATTCGGTTATAGCCATAGCGCCGCCTACTGGCGACAGGAAGTTGTGTGAACTTGAGCGTACGTTGTCCGATCTGAACCGGATTTCACATGAGGGACGAGAGTCCAGGCCTGAGGACGTCTACATGTCCCGCGGCTGCAACACACCCCGACTTGCACACGGAGGCGAGGGCCCGCTCATCACTGCTTGCAGTTTTAATTATTATTATTATTATTATTATTTTTCTTACTTGGACAAATAAATCGGGCTTTTGAGGGCCTAAACGTGCTCGGAAAGTTGCGGAACTTTGCACACGCGTCGGAAGTGGCGAAAAATTATATATTTTATGGGTCTCGTGCATGAGTGTGGCAAAATGGCTCGATAGCGCCCCCTACAAATTTCAAAAAAATACTCACGGCCGTACGTTTACCCTAGACGTACGAAACTTGGTAGGCACGTGTATCATGTCCAGACGTACGAAAAAGTCCGTAGGTACCATGCGCCTAAACCCGACAGGAAGTCCGCCATTTTGAATTGATTGCGACATTTTGGGGCGTTTTGGGGCGTTTGCAGGGGTCGTACTTTAACGAACTCGTCCTAGGCGAATGATCGGATCCGCGTCAAACTCGGTCAGCGTGTATAAAAGACCTCGACGATGCAAAGTTGTGCGAACTGTGAGTTTTCGTCACACGGCGTGGGCGTGGCGTGGCGCCAAATTTCCGTGTTTCGCCACGAAACAGGAAGTGGCTTGTAACACCACTGTACATGGTCACATCTGGCCCAAACTTCACACGTTTGATGAGAGTCCCGGCCTGAACACGTCTACGTGCCGATATTCAGTTATAGTCATAGCGCCACCTACTGGCGAGAGGAAATGACATGTTTTGTACTGGGGTGTGCTACTACTAGCGGGTTGACCAGATCCACCTCAAATGTGGTCAGCAAAGCCGTAGGACCTTGATGACGCTTCGTGATGAAGATCGGGAGCGTTCGTCGCACGGCGTTGCCCTGGCGGCGCAGCGAATTTCGATGCTTCGCCGTGACACAGGAAGCTGCGTTAACTTGAGTTTACGTCGTCCGATCAGCACCGGATTTCGCATGCTGGTCCAGAGTCCAGGCCTGAGGACATCTACAGGCCGATTGGGAGTCATAGGCATTGCGCCACCTACTGGCGACACCAAACAGGAAGTGGGTTGTAACGCGACTCTACGTGGTCAAATCTGGCCCAAACTTCACATGTCGGATGAGAGTCCCGGCCTGAACGCGTCTACGTGCCGATATTCGGTTATAGCCATAGCGCCGCCTACTGGCGACAGGAAGTTGTGTGAACTTGAGCGTACGTTGTCCGATCTGCACCGGATTTCACATGAGGGACGAGAGTCCAGGCCTGAGGACATCTACATGTCCCGCGGCTGCAACACGCCCCGACTTGCACACGGAGGCGAGGGCCCGCTCATCACTGCTTGCAGTTTTAATTATTATTAGAATTGTATAATTTATTTATTTTAATTTCTTTCTATTACTATTTTTAATTTGTTATTTTTATTTATTTATTTATTTTTTCTAAGCTGTACTTAGTATAAAATGTCAACCTCTTTTGCACATCATATTTCTGCTATGTTATGTTTACCTTTTTAACTGATTGTATGTCTGCAGTTTTTTTGTTGGAAATTAATACAAATTTGGTCAAAAAAAAAAAAAAAAAAAAAGGTGCTGCGATTCATGGGGGCTGGACACCAGGCAAATGAAAAGGAGGTTTTCACATGTTTTTTTGTAAGGGTAAAACATGCTCAGGCCAAACACATGCTCTGGCTTCCGATATCTGGAGTTATATACGTGGAGGCTTCTGTCATTAAAGTCTTAATGTGATAATCTGCAAGTTCCTCATTTTTATTTGTTTGCGTCTTTGTCTCCATCTTTGCTGCTACACACTCATTGCTGTGGCGTTTTCTCTACTGTGTTATATCAGTCGGCCATAGAGTGAAGCAAAACATTTAAATTTAAAATGTATTCATATGAAAATGTCACAGATAAAAGCCATATAACTGTTTTCGAAATGTTTTGAACAGCCAGTGTAAGTGAAGTGATAAAGTCAATATAAATTGTTTGAGGTGTGCTTTTTCGAAATCCATTATCCACAGGAATAATAGACCTCCAAACAATAAAATGGGCCTAGAAATACCTTAAAGTGTTTTAAGGTTCCTTTAAATGAGAACATAACCCCAAATACCTTTTGTAAAATGTTGTTGATTACGAGTAGAGCTTGTGTAAAACTAAGGTTATTTGTATAGCAGCTTCGAAAAGCATAAGTACTCCACAGTCAGGAAAGTAAATACATTAAAAACAATCAAAGAGAGAATAAAGTTACTAGAACAAATATACAATCCACTTGACCTTTTACACATTTTGTGGTGTTGCAGCCTGAATTCAAAATTAACCTGACATTTTTTTGTCAATAGTCAACATAAAACACCCTTTAATGACAAAGGGAAAACATGTCGTGTTTTACAAAGTCATTTAAAGGAGCATAATTAGTCTGCAGCAAATGCACGATTTTGTATGATTTTAACATAGACATATAGGGTTAAAAGACTAATGATATAAAAAAAATCAGTGTCAGTATTATTGGCTGGATAATTGTACAATAATAAATAATAATAATACTAATAATAATACGAGAAAGTAAAAATACTTTTTGAGCAATTATTGTTAAATAGGTGTGTGTTATGGAGAATTATCTAACATGGAGAATATGGAGAATTAGCTAACAACATGTAAAAGTCATTTCTCATTTGATTGTGACAAATGTTTGCATTACAACCAAATACAATGGAGTGACATCACATTTCTTCTCCTCAATTTGGTAGGTTTCTTAACAGTTTTCTTAATTTATTCATTCGTTTTCATAACACTTTATTTCTAAATTTAGTCACTTAACTCTGAAAGACACACTTTTTCTGCATCCTGTATGCTGATGTCATGAAGACAGTTTAGAGGATGATCTAAACTCGGCTTTGCTGTTGGATCTGACAGAGAGACTCCGGAGCTCTGCTGGAATGGAAGAGGAATCTATTTTGCTGTTTGAGTACTGCAATAGTCTTGTCTTGGAAAAAGACAAACATAGAACCACTGTACATTTGTCCTATAGATACCCAATCTTCACCGTAATAACAGTGCTGCTATAATAATGGCTCTCTGCAGCATAACACCAGGTTGCTGAAAGGATGAAAGCTCTGGCTGAATCATTTCTAATGTGCAGTCCATTTATAGGCACATACCCCCACCTCTGTCTAAATGTTCCTGCATAGAGTAAGCTACAATACATGAGATCTATCCACCATTTGAAAACAGGGGCATCTACTCTTACAGACAGAGCCGGCCCAAGCCTTTATGGGGCCCTAAGCAGAATTTGATTCGGGGGCCCCCCACCGCCAATACTATTGACTATTGTCAATGCTTGAAACTGTAAATCTAACACACCCATTATCAATTTTATTAGCTGTAGCTGTGTTGCTTACATCATACCAATGTCAGCCTGGCATGTTTTTTACCCTTCTATGGTTTTTTAATCTTAAAAGGTGGCAAACTCACAAGAGTGGTCTGGTGTTAATTTGCACTTTAATATTCAAAGTGATACAGTACTAAGTGGCATACTGAATGTGGTGGACTGAAAAGTAGCAAAATAAACCAGCAGACAATGCATTTACTGTAAACAAGTTAATCACTTTAATTGCTTTTGGTTTAAAAAAAATTGCAACATGCAAAAGTGCAGAACAACAATTAACTACAATTAAAATTAAATAACTTAGATAAACAGTACCTCCTTCAGTAAAGTTTCCTTCCTTATATAAAAAATAAATGCAAATGTAAAAAAACAGACAATATTAAATAAATTAAAATAAATACTTAAATAATGACATAAAATGAACAGAGGAACCTGTAACAAGATAACGTGATCCTGCCTGAAAAAAAAATTGTGATATGATATTTTTGCCCAGACGCCCACCTGTAATGCAAACATACCTTTATCTTTCTGTTTTTTCTCATCTTCTGTTTTCTTCTTCTTTCTTCTTCTTCTTACTGTTAAAAAAGCAGTTATTAGTGATGTATCTTACATTCCTGGGTCAATTTTGTTGTTGTTGTGTATTTTTCTTATTCCCATGGATAACTGGGAACGAGTCACAATATTTTCCAGCAGCTACAATGGAGTTTGATAGCAGAAAAATGTTTTCAGCGATCTAAAAACGTCAACAGTAAACGTCAGGTTTTTGGTGTCAGTCCCTCAGAATCAAAGACCGAGGGCTTCTCTTTCTAGAGTCACCAATTTGCACCAAGAGACATTCAACAATCATACAGGGAGAAATCCATCGTAGAGGAGGAGAGAGACCAAATTCTCAGATAAAGTGGAACATAGCTTCCTTTGTAATGTAGTAGAAAAGTTTCATTTTGGCTACAGGATAGTAAATTGGATTACACTGATGTATGGGAATGTGCATATAAGTAAAGTGCAATGGCGGAGCCCTTTCCGCGAGGCAAGGATGCCCACTCTCAGCACTCTTATATGCCTTGGTTGCAGAACCCCTGGCAATATTAATGAAAAAAAGGATGATTCGATCAATAGAATTGATATTACCTGGAGGTGCATGTAATGTTTGTCCAGCAGTGTGCTGATGACACTACATGTACGGTAAAAGAGATGAAAAGCATTAAAAGAATATTGGAAATTGTGGATTTATGCAGTAAGGCTTCTGGAGCCAAGATAAGTGTATAAAGAAGTCTATAATAATGCATATTAATTCAAATGAAGAGCCTAATGGCCGCAGTCCTTTTGAAAGAAAAAAAGATTACATGAAAATGTTAGGTATTAATGTAGGAGCTAATAGCCTAGCCCTAGACTATTAGCTCCCATTATACTATTATAGACTATACTACTAGACTAGAGAAAAAAAAAGTTTTTCTTTTCCTATTCTTATCTTTTCCTACACTGTATTGGTTTTTATACACCAAATCGTGTTTATCTGTTTTCTTTTAAAACCTTCTGATTTTATGAAAAGTGCTCTATAAATAAAGATTATCATTATCATTATTATTATGATTATGATTATGATTATTATTATTAGACTATTAGCTCACATGCACTGCAATAATACGTGTTGAATTTTTGGAAGTTAAGAGGTTTGAAATTAGAAGGAAAAGTAAGA
Organism: Centroberyx affinis; assembly: GCF_046629955.1. Lineage (NCBI taxonomy): Eukaryota > Metazoa > Chordata > Actinopteri > Beryciformes > Berycidae > Centroberyx > Centroberyx affinis. The sequence continues at coordinate 14,247 of NW_027280398.1, forward strand.
GTTGCCAACTATCTTTTGCTTTCTAATATAGTATATGCGCTTGCAACTACAGATTATGGGATAAAAAAGATTATAATGCAATTCTTATGGGGAATGCACGGGAAAATTGCTAGACAAAAACGCTGATAGCAGGATTTTGGGGGGTTATTAAGATGTCAACATATTGAGAGAAATACCTATTTTTCAGATTATAAAAAAATAGACATAACGATTATGTACTATATAATAAACTGTTAATTGTTAAGGATATAATTTACAAATTTATACCTGAAAAAATAATAATCTGCAAAACCAGTGGAAAACTTTAATTTAAACAGAGACTGTGAGGAATCAGGATCCAAAACTTCCAGTGAAGGAAATAAAAGGTAATAAGGAAATGAAAAAGACGAAAACAAAAACAAAGGATTGGTATAATCCTTTTTCATAGAAAGAGATAAAAATGCCTCCTGCCCTTAGCTTTCGGAGAACACTTTTTCCTGGGTTAGATGTCAAGAATGTGTGGAATGATTGGAGAATCGGGCCAGCCATGCAAGAGAGCGGACCAAGGGAAGTACCCAAAACCAAAACAGTGCATGCACATGCGCACTACAAATAGATATGAGGGCGACTGAAATAATAAAATATAAAATTATAAAACCTATTGGACAATATTCAGTAACTAGAAATGGTAAAATAAACATGTTCTTTAATTTAATTCCTTCAAATGAATATAAAATACCAAACAAAAATAAATCTCATATTACCCCATGTTACCCCAGTTCACCCCATGTGGAAAAAAACAAGGTTGATTGAGATCATGTTCTTCTATTGAGATCATACTGTATATACTGTACATATTGGCTATAACAGAATTTGTAAAAGTACAATACAGTACAGTTTTTTTCAGTGGTGGAAAGTAACTAAGTACATTTACTCAAGTACTGTACTTAAGTACAATTTTGAGATACTTGTACTTTACTTGAGTATTTCCATTTGATGCTACTTTATACTTCCACTCCACTACATTTCAGAGGGAAATATTGTACTTTCTACTCCACTACATTTATTTGACAGCTTTAGTTACTTTTCAGATGGAGATTTGACACAATGGATAATATAACAAGCTTTTAAAATACAACACATTGTTAAAGATGAAACCAGTGGTTTCCAACCTTTTTGGCTTTTGACGTCTTACAAAAAGCAGTGTGTAGTCGGGGTCACATTTCAGATGTCTATGAGTTGTTAACAGCTCCACCAAATAGTGATTTTTCCCTCTAAACCTCACATGGTTTCATTTCAATAAATGTTCAAATGATCCAATATTTCAGCAAAAATCAAAGATTAGAGAAAAAGTCCAAAAATTGAAAACAGATTTGTGTATCAGAACTTTGTTTTTTCTTCTTTCCTCTCCCATTAATCATCTCACGACCCCTAAGATTTATCTGGTGACCCTTTGGAGGGGCCCGACCCCTAGGTCGGGAACCACTGGACTAAACTAGCTAACTGTATATAAAGTAGTTCAAACTAGCTCCACCTCCAGCAGCTACAACAGTAACATGCTGCTTACACAATGATGCTTCAGTATTAATAATCTAATGATGTCATATATAATAAAATATCAGTCAGAGGGACCAAACCACTACTTTTACTTTAATACTTTAACTACATTTTGCTGCTAATACTTATGTACTTTTACTTAAGTAGGATTTTTCATGCAGGACTTTTATTTGTAATGGAGTATTTTTACATTGCTGTATTGGTACTTTTACTTAAGTAAAGGATCAGAGTACTTCCACCACTGGTTTTTTCATGTTCCCTTTGGATATAAGGTAAAAGCTTCAAAATGGGTACAGACCTCTGATGCAGACAGGAAGGTAACTGATAAATAAGCCATCAGATTTGAGCTTTGAAAGCTTAATATGTTGGGCACAGTAGCATGTTGCTTACTCATGCATTATGGAGGGAGTTGGAGGGCTTTGCTGGTTAACAGCTCACTTCACTTCTTTTTTAGGAATTCTGCCAAGAGGAAGCTGCTATTGAGAATGAGCAATGTGAATTTGAGTAAGCAACAGCATGATTTGCAAGCTATGACTGCTCCATGAATGTAGTACACATGGGTAATGTCAGTGTTATCTTTTAAGCATATGCAGCATATGAACATTACACAGCTATGAAGAAATGCTATGAAGAAAACACTACAATCAAAAAATGTATATATCTCAGTTTAAGTGGTGATGAATTTTGATGTTTTGAGGTTTTTTGGCATCTTTGGTGCTAAACAGTCATTGGTGTGGTGGTTTTTTTTTTTGTCTCCTTTGTTGGTAAGCGCTCATTGCTGTGGTGCTTCTGCGCTGCACTTCCCAGAGATCACCTGTCAATCAAACAGTGTGGGTGGAGCTTTGATTTCCTGTTGATGCAGTTTGAGTTTCTCTTTTCTCTGTCTGTTCAGCCACGGTGGCTATCGCTGCTCATGCTAACGACCCAGTTCTTCTTCTTCTGTTTATTCCAAACAAACAGGAAATGTAAATCTCATCACTTCCTGTGTGTGCAGAGGATTTTTCCCAGGAAAGACCTACCAGACACCAGGTGTTTTGAAACACCAAATGTAAAAGCTTTCATGAACCGGCTATAGCTTGAATCACCATTGTGTTATATCAATCGGTGATAGAGAGTAGCAAAAAGACATTTATTTATGAAAATGTTGTGGATTATTACTGATGTGGCAGGAACTAGCTTCAGTAGCTAGAACACAGACATATGACAAAAATTGAAATCTGGTTGCATTGTAGAAACACACTCCAGAGACCAGTAATGCTAATGTGAGCTGCTTAGACCAGGTTCAGTTTAGCCAATTAAAATAATTAGCTAATTGTACAACTACATGTTGGTTGAGGTATGATATGCCAGTAGTTTCCGATCTTTCATCCAAGATTGGAGTACAGCTTGAAACTTTGGGGTCCAAAAGTTCCCACTGTCCTTTACATCCAAACCTGTGTCTTTACAACGCTTCACACCTTGAGACGTTTTAAATGCTGAGAGATAAATGTACTCTCCCCACTGTTGTATGGTTGTTATAAGTCCCAGGGTCTCCATTAATCCATGAGTCATGAGCCACCTGTAAAATGCCCACAAATAACGGTCCATAAAATGAGAAGAGTTGGATGCCAGGAACTTATAGAACAACTGGTAACATTTGAACATTTTACAGATTAACTCACTGGTTTCAGTCATTTCAATAATCATGCTTTTGTCCCTTTCGCTTTGGCACGACTGCACACACACACATATGCACACACACACACACACACACACACACACACATATATACCCTTCAACAGCTCCATGGAGCTGGATTGCCATGGCAACACAGGCTAAAGAGATTTCCAAGTAGAAGTGTTATGGCAGGAATTCAAAGAAAAAAATATATATATATAAATGCAAACATCTTTTGGAGAGGGACAATCATTTGATAAATGAGGTTGACCACTGTTCCGGCAGAACTTAAGACAAAAGAGCAATTATCTGATTTGGAGACAAAGCAGAGCGTTTCATGTTCCATTATAAGTGAATTTTGTTGAGTCATTGTGCTGAAAGTTAAATGAGATGAACAGCAGGCATGTTAATCCACAATGAGGTTATGCATTGTGTAGAGGAAGTTGATTGATGTCATACACGATGGATAGGACAGTCCATTGTGTAGAAAAATCATGTGTGCGTTATGTGTTATATAATGCCAGATTAGGCTGGCTATTTTCTACATCAGTCAGCCTATAGGCAGAGTGGTTGACTAATAACCAGAATTAGTTTGATCCCAGCACAACAGGACAGTATGAGGTTTGAGCTGGTCATAGGAGGGTGGCTGCTAACAAATCCACATTCCCCTGAATTAACATGTTACTCCAGCCCAGATCCCTCCATGATACTCCAGGTAACATCCCTCTGTGCATTCCAGGTAACATGTTACTCCAGCCCACATCCCTCTATATTACATCAGGTAACATGTTACTCCAGCCCACATCCCTCCATGATACTCCAGGTAACATCCCTATGTGCATTCCAGGTAACATGTTACTCCAGCCCACATCCCTCTATATTACATCAAGTAACATGTTACTCCAGCCCACATCCCTCCATGTTATTCTGGGTAACATGTTACTCCAGCCCACATCCCTCTATATTACATCAGGTAACATGTTACTCCAGCCCACATCCCTCCATGTTATTCTGGGTAACATGTTACTCTGGTTAACATGTTACTCAAGCCCACATCCCTCCATGTTACTCTGGGTAACATGTTACTCCAGCTCACATCTCTCCATGTTACTCCAGAAAACATCCCTCCATGGTATTCCAGGTAACATGTTACTCCAGCCCACAACCCTACATGTTACTCTGGGTAACATGTTACTCCAGCCCACATCCCTCCACGTTACTCTGGGTAACATGTTACTCCAGCCCACATCCCTCCATCTTACTCCAGGTAATATCCCTCCATGGTATTCCAGGTAGCATGTTACTCCAGCCCACATCCCTACATGTTACTCCAGGTAGCATCCCTCCATGGTATTCCAGGTAACATGTTACTCCAGCTCACATCCCTCCATGGTATTCCAGGTAACATGTTACTCCAGCTCACATCCCTCCATGTTACTCCAGGTAATATGCATCCTTTCCATCCTGGCAACATGGTGTCTGGGGAATCATGCATTTCTTTTTTTCAGGTGGGAAAAATGTGGAATGGCCTAAATCAGTGGTCTCCTCAGATCCTCAGAACCCAGAGTACTGCTGGTTTTCTATCCTAGCAGCTAGTAAATTGCATTGACCTTGCATCCCCGGTATAAATCAGTTCCTGATTAGATGGCTGGAATGAAAACCAGCAGGTCTCTGGGTCCCAACTACTGGGACTAAATCATTTCAGACTTTATGATGTTTTGGGCAATTCAGTCTTTGTGCACCATTGTGCTACACAGAACTGAATGTTCAGCAGAAAGACAAGTCAAGAAAGTAAAGTCTGTGGGATGATTTTCCACCATGCTGGTGGGAAGACATTTTGAATAAACCTGTGCACAGGCACACCTAAAATCTTCAGTGCACACTAGGGATTTTTCCTGGTCGACCAACATTCATCAAGCTAAGCCCATAGTGGACCAAATGTTGTTGTTGTTTTTTTAAACTAGGCGTTTTTTCATTCTCAAATTGAAGTATTTATTTCTCAATCTGGAATCAATCCAAACTCAATAGAGACATGGGGCAGATGTCTGAACTCCAAATGTCTGTAATGAAACTAATTGCGGTCACATCTCTCAAACAATCCAAATAGTGTTCACATGCCTTGTTCAGCAGCAGATGGGCAGTGTGTGATCCGCTTGATCGATGCACCGAATCGGCGATTTTTCAGGGACACCCCCAGTGCACATAATAGTCCAAATCTGAACAGGAACAGCCCAAACTCAACTCACAACACTTTGAATCTGGCCGGTAATGAATGACCAGACAAGTGGAAAGCACGTGTCCGCGAGTGTGTGTATTATATGTTTTCCTCCAGCCTCATGACTTTCTCGAATGTTCTCCCTCTTCCTTTTAGGAGGTAATCACCTCGGCAGGGAGCTAACACCGCGACCGGGGGGCTCCGGCGAAATCACACCCCTGTCAAGCTAATGGTCTCACCACGCAGGGTATGGCCACAACCAGGTAATGAGAAAATAAAAGAAAATGGAGAGAAAAGAAAGAAATAGAGTTAATGAAGGAAAACAGAGGGTTAGACAGAAAGAGTGAGAGGTGAGATAAAATGAGGGAGAGAAGTGCAGACTATACTTTTTCCTATACTCCATTCTGTAGTTACTAGAATATTTTGCTATATAATATATCATACTGACTATTGTTGTTTCATCATTCATTCTTTATTTAACCACCTTTACAGAAAAAATCACATGGGCAATATGTGGAACACATGCACTATGCACATGGGAAATGTGTGGTTTTGGAACATTTTCAGGTGCTCCATATGTTATAACATGTTTTTCCACATGTGTACATGGGAAATTCATGTGGTTTTTCTACTGAGATTAAAAAGTCTTTTCCAAGAGAGGCCTGGCTGAGGAAGTAGTATCATGACAACATACATAAAATAACAGAAACATCAAAAATAAGGTTCCATGACTTACCAAGAGCTTCAATATAACCATCATGGTATAGGTATTTTCCACAGTGCACCAGAAAGCCTGAAATGCTGTTTGTACCTAGACTGTTGCTAACTCTGAAAGGGGATCATTTGCATATCAAGACTGATAGACTTAAAGCTGCACTAGGCAAGATTTTTATGTAAATCCAGCCATTTTGTCAGCCTACATCACAAAATGGGGCTGCAGCAGAGAAGGATGTCCCATATTATATTCTGGTGTCAGTGTGGTCATTGGTGGGACATCTTTTTCACACAAGAAGTGACAAATCAAAACTTAAAGAGTGAAATCCAAAAGTGTCTCCTAAACAGCAGCGTTCCGTCCAGAGAAAGCTGGACTCACCAACATTAGATCTTTTCCCTCTCTCGTCCCTTTGGTATCCTTTGCTTTAAAGCATCACAGACTGGTCAAGGCTGTGGCAGTTTACAGACACCATGTTGCATGAATTCTGAGTACTGAATTTCAAGGATGATCAATTTCAACAGTGACCTCTCACTGCCATTTGCAGCTGCCAACATGTGAAGTTGCGGAGTGCATTTTTAACCTGAAAGGAAAATCATTAATTCAAGCACTGGTGGTGTAGTCACAGTGTTTTAGCAAAATACAATCAAAATCACATAAACACAAAGGGCAAAGTCAAAATTCACCACATGAACGCTCAAAGGGCAAGAGTCCAATAGCCAGAAGTGTGACCAAGTCAGTCTCAAGTCTTGAGGCACAAGTCTCAAGTCTAACCAAGTCCCAAGTATAACTGTTTAACACCAAGTCAAGTCTAAGTCAAGTCCATGTCATTAATGTCAAGTCTCAAGTCTAAATGTAGAACAGCAAGTCAAGTCAGAACAAATCAAGAGTCCAGTATCGATTTCATATCTTAAAGAAAACTAAATATCTAGGACTTTTCATGCAATATGGTTTTAATAGGATAAAAACTTGGTAAGAGCATCATGAGTTTGATTTCTATAATCAGTTTCAACCTCAATAAATTCAATCATTCCATACAAATTCAGAAAACAGAATTTCAATTCAGTCCTCTGCTGGAACAAATCTCATCACTTTCAATCTAAGTCATCAAGTCAAGACTTTAGAAACCTTTTCAAGTCATCAAAGTACAAGTCAGAGTCAAGTCCCAAGTCACCAGAACCCAAGTCAAGTCAAGTCTCGAGTCTTCTCTTCATGCATCAAGTCAAGTCTCAAGCAAGTTGAGTCCAAGCCATGTGACTCGAGTCCCAATAGCAGAGAGATCAACAATCAGACTGCCACAAGACCCTTCATAATAATTTACACTCCCCATAATCCCCCTTATAATCATTTCAATTCTCTTTCAGTTTTAAATCCAAGTCTTTTTACCTAATTCAGTCTGTGGCTTTTAGCTAGCCAAAGGTAGCTAGCTAAAAAACACACTGCCTCCAAAAGAAAGGAAGAAACGGATGAATGAATATAAATGAAGAATTGCATAAGTATTTTTGCATCTCCCTAAGTTGAGTATTCAGTGAGACCCAAGGGCCATTTTTTTCCTAATCGTTTTAAAGGATTATAGTAGCTGGCATATTGACAGGCAACAGCATCAGCAGGCATCAAAAACAGTATATGTGGCACACGGGTCTCTCTCTCTCTCTCTCTCTCTCTCTCTCTCACTCTCTCTCTCTCTCACTCACACACACACACACAGTTACAGCGCTTCTACAACCTACTCCACATTTTTCTAGAGGTGAAAAGACAGAATCAACTTTTCCCTTAACTCATTACGCACAGAGATCAAAATGATACAAGTAAGAGTTGCTAAGAATAACAGAGGGCTTTGATCCTGATCTTTAATTAGTTGAATTAGTGCAGTACTAATATTACTACTAATTTGCCTATCCCTGTAGAGACATTTCATACACAAGGAAAATTCAATGTGCTTCAAACAAAACACAAAAATACTTTAATTTGTCAGATAAAATGGCATTATCAACTCATAAAATGATATATTAAAAAGAAAGATAAAGATAAAACAGGTAACACTTTACAATAAGGGTCACTAAGTTAAGGGTTAGTTAACCCTTAATTAACAGTTAACTAATGTGTAATTTACTAATGATGTTCATGTTAACTAAAGTATTAATTTATACATTATTTAATAGTTTATAAAGATGACTATTAAATAATGTATAAATTAATACCTTAGTTAACATGAACACCATTAGTAAATTACACATTAGTTAACTGTAAATTAAGGGTTGGTTAATGCTTATGAAGCATTAACTAACCCTTAATTACCCTTAATGTAAAGTGTTACCGATAAAACAGTTAAGTAAGGATAATAATAAAACATAAATAAATAATAATATAAATAATAATAACACTCAGTAGGCACTCAGTGTCTTGCTGAAGGACACTTAAGCAGGTAGGATGCTTTCAGACAGGCTTTAAAGAGATGTAGAAGAAATGTTTCCAGTCTGACGCTGAGGTGAAAAATAGCGGCTGACGGCTAAATGTTGACTATGAGTCATATGAGTCGTCTATAGAATGCAGAGCAGCGTATCCATTAGGAGTTCACTGCAGCATATCCCTTATGTGTCAACACCACACACACACACACATTAAGGCAGGCAAAATAAATGAGATATATAAAGTGCCATTGCTCTCTGTACAAAGAGGATTGTCCTGATTGTCCACCCAATGCTCTGCTTAAGAGTCTGCTATCCTTGTGATCCTTGTGACCCCCATTTGATGAGATTTTGTCTCTCAGACCCAAATCTGAGAATATTTTTATTGTCAGATATGATTTTGTCCAGAATCCCATGACTATCTGTATCGTAGGTAGAGAGATAACAGAGAAACTATGATCAAAACAGTCATTCTTCTACATTCTCTAATTGTGTTAACTTCTTGTAAATGAAATAATGGTGAAGTTTAACAATTCATCACTTTGCTGCGGACCCCCTGGAACCCCCTCAAGGACCCCTGGTGGTCCCCGGGACCCCACGTTGAGAACCACAACCCGAGTTGGTGTCGGCCAGGTAGAGCTTATTTTCTAAACCGAACGTTTGGGCTCGGGTCAGGCTCGGTTGTGTTTTTTCATGCGTGGAAAAAAAAAAAAAAAAAAAAAAAATGCTCCTCGCTTTCTCCTAAAGCTCCGTCACACACCGGCTGGGCACACACACATACAATGAAAAAGTATTCTGGCACCACTTCACCCACTGACAAGGTGCATGGAATGGGCAGGTAACACTACAGAAGAATAGATTATTTATTTATTACATGTATTTGGCATGACAAAACATAGACAAAACATTTTAAACAATCAATAGTACTTCAATTCCTTATTGAATGTTTTCCATCCATTAGTACCTTTAAGAGCAGCTGTCTGACTTTTTAAGGATAATATATTCAACTTTAGGGTTCTTTCTTGCATTGCCATTCACACAGCATTATATGAATATACTGTATATCATATGAGGCCGATTTTGGCCTTTTGTTAAACCTGGTCCAGTCTGGTCCAGTCAGTGTCGCCCACCTCTGATATGATGGAAGATCCTCCCTGACCAGAGCTACATAAAAAACATCTTATTTTCCACTTTTTATTTGTTAATTTAATTAATTTAATCAACTCTTCATTAGTATCCCAGAGTTTCTCTACCATTGAATAGGTGGGGGTGGGTCAGCCTGCCTTAAAGAGCTGTTAACCCTAAAATGAGTGATGATCTAAATGCTGATTCAGAGGCTTTTTCTACCCTGAAAAGAATAAAATATTTATATAATAATAATTATAATTTTTCATAATATCAATTATTATATTTGGCATGAAATGGTCAAATTTAAAGTTACGGAATATCAGGACAAAATATCATTTTACATTACTTCTGTATTCTTCTACATTAGATACAAAAACATCATGATCAGAGTCAATGATCGGGTAAAACTTTACACTAAGGGTAAAATAAGGGTGAGTTAATGCTTAATAAGCATTAACTAACCCTTAATTAACAGTTAACTAATGTGTAATTTACTAATGTGTTCATGTTAACTAAGGTATTAATTTATATTATTTAATAGTTTATAAAGATAACTATTAAATAATGTATAAATTAATACCTTAGTTCAGTGGTTCTGAAACTTTTTCACATCAAGGACCCCTAAACTGACACAAATTAGACCACGGACCCCCATTTGATAAGATTTTGTCCCAGGGTCCCGGATCTGATAAGATTTTTGCTTTTAGATGTTTTATTACAGAAAGTGTATGAAACCCATGACCAAAATAGTCATGCATTCTGTCACTGTGTTACTTATGGATGGAATTATTGTGAAAATAAAGTATTCCCCTTTTTGCCGGGGACCCCCTGGAACCCCCTCAAGGATCCCTGGGGGTCCCCGGACCCCACTTTGAGAACCACTGCCTTAGTTAACATGAACACCATTAGTAAATGATTACCAGACACATTAGTTAACTGTTAATTAAGGGTTAGTTAATGCTTATTAAGCATTAACTAACCCTTAACCTAGTGACCCTTATTGTAAAATGTTACCTACAATTTTTATAATACCAATTATAATTTTTGGTCAAAAATTTGATTTGATTGTGGTCAAATTTTATTTAAGTTACGGAATATCAGGAAAAAATATCAGCTTTGATACAAAAACATGACTGGAATTTATCGGTCACAATATATGAAATGTCATAGCAGATATTTTGTTTGTTTTTAGGTTTTTCCACATTAGATCTTATATGTACCTTTTATTCATCTAGAGGGATTGAAAGGAAACTACAGCTCATCTACACACAAAACATCAAAGCGACAATATAATGTGTACAATGTTTTCACTCTACTTATACTCTGCTTTCAAAAATCTCACTCCGTTTCTAACATTTCTTCATTCTTCTGCTGGGACGAATGAATCCATCACTCTGTTTATTCAGCGCCTGCAAAGAACCACTGATGAATGTGCACTGTGCCCATCAAATATACATAATGAAGGCAGGTATAAGTCATGTGAAAGCCTCACTCTGCAGAATGAATTAGCCATCATTTGCCTTTTACATGATCCCCCCCCCCCCCCCCCCCCTCACCTGTGCCAATACAAGATGCCATTTTACGAGGAGAACAACCGAAGCTTTTCGATAAATGAACTTCTGAATAACTGGCTGCCGAGGTGTTTTACAGATCCGAGCCCCGGTGTGATATTTGTTATTAATAAAGGACATGGATAGGGACATGTCTATATTTGCTCAGCCGGGGGGGGGATACAAGACACGCATATTTAATTGCTGAGGCGCAGCGCTCTGTTTGCCCACCTCGGTGGAGCAGAGGCAATTTGTCATACTTTGCGGGAGATAGGCCTCAGTCCTATACCGTCAAACAGAAACAATGAGAATACTGACCCGGGTCTTTTTTTTTTTTTTTTTTTTTTTTTTTAGCGTCTTATGAAGCGGCGGGGGTTCAAAGGTGCGATATCTGTTCCCGAAGAAAATTTGAAGTCGCAAAAAAAAAAAGTCAAGATTCTGACAAAAAAAAAAAACCACGCTTCTCATACCAGTCAAGGAAAAATAACAGGGCTCGGTACATATTATGGAAGCCGCCACTCGCATTCCGCCATTTCTTAGCAGCGCTGTGAGTCATCCCTTTATTGTCGGTGGCACTGAAAGGAGTGTAATTGACCATGTAAAGAATAGGAGTGTTTATTGGGATGCTGTTGCACAGAGGCAAGGAGTGACACTCACTCCAAGAAGGACAGATTCTTGGATTCACCCAAAAATGAAAATTCTGTCATTATCTCCTCACCCTCATGCCAAATGAAACACAGGTGAAATTTGTCCATATAACACACAGGGAGGCTGCCAGCACAACTTGGTAGCAGCCTTCTCCAAAACAACTAAAGTCAATGGGGACCTGTTCTTTAGAGACAGGTATATATTTTTGCGTAATGGCTGGATCTTGCATGGTTAAACCAAGGTCGAATACCGTTCTTCCATTGAGGAGGTAAACAGCAATTACCGAGCACAAGAACATCCATTCTCTATATTATAGAACTGCACTCAATGGGATGGCAATGGTTCGGGTTAGACATTGGTCAAGCACCCGCTCTGGACATTATTTCAATTTCAATCAAATTCTTGCTTGCAGCGTACAAAGAAAAGCAAACCCGGTGCTCATCCATCCCTCATATTGAGACGGAGGAAAGAACAAATTGACCTCGTTTCTTTTTTTTTTTTTTCCCCTAATGAACGACCGCAGGTAGTTTTCGCCCCCCCCCCAAAAAAAAAAAAACGCACAAAAGCGGAATTTTGCGATCCCGATGGCAAAAAAAAACCCTCCGGCATCCTGGGAACGTTTTTGGAGAGGAGCGAGAGAGAGAGAGGGAGAGAGAGAGAGAGAGAGAGAGAGGGTTTTGGAGGCCCAGCTGTCAGCCCGACGAAAGCCTCCTGCTCTCTGTGTGTTCTGCGAGCAAAAAGGGGATTCTGGGGTCTGTCGGCAGAGTAAATAACATGTTGTCTTTTTTTTTTTTCTGTCAAAAGTTTCGCCTCCCTGGCACCGTACACTCTGTACACAAGCGCAAAGCACACTGCCAAACTAAGCTTGGCTAATTGGTGATTCTAGACTAGGGGATTATTGAGGAAGCCGAATTCATCACAGTAAACACATGGTAAACAGGGGAATGTTTTCCAAGGCTTTGAGTCGCATCAAATGGTGTCGCGCTTTCAAAAATCATCGCGGGCCATTATCAAGCGCCGCTGGCATTCAGTTGAGAGTTTCGGGATTGTGCGAGAGCGACAATTATTTTTTTAGACGCCAGCCACAGCTACTGTCTCTCCCCCCTCTCTCGCTCTCTTTTCAAGTTCTCCCCTAAATCAACTCTCCTTAGAGCTGACAGTGATGTCTCCGCAGTGCTACCAAGTTACCAAGCAAGAGGACTTTAAGTTCGGTCAAAACTCGCTGCTGCTGCCTTTTGCTAGTCGACTTCAGTAACTATTTTCAACTTGAGACTTTTTTTTTTTTTTTTTTTTTTTTCACTGTGTTTTTCAGTGGGCACCACGCAGAACAAAGCCCGACTTCAATTAGCTAAGCTCACTGGTTCCCAGTTGGTGTGCCTTTAAGGCAAAAGCTTGACAAAACTGTTGAGTCCTTCCTCCTTCCCAGAATTCATTACAAGCCCCTGTGATCACAGAACATGTTACACAGCCTCATGATTTTGGCTTTTATCTGATGATAAGGGGCACAGTGCAAGGGAGAGATGATTCGCATTGGCGAAATAGCGATGTGTTTTCGCCTGCAGTTGTCCATGCTATCAGATCAGATCAAAATATGAATCCTGGTAAAAGGTCTGGGCCTAGCCAGGGACAGGGGTTGCAAATTAGCCGTGGTTAAAACCCCATATGCATGGCATCTATTTTGTATTTTATATATGAAACAATGTTTTATGCATTTGTCCCTGTTAACCCTCAACATATTTAACATACAAGGACTATAAACTACTGTAAGAAACAACCATCATAGCAAAATGTTAACTTATTTCTTCTCAAAACATTATTAGTTATGTAATTAATGTCATCTGAAAAAAAACAGATTATTATTATTTTAGGAAAGTTACAGTTAATATAAATGATGTATTGTATTTGTGACTTTGAGCATCATCTTACCTTAGGAAGAGCAGTATTTAGGGTCACAGTGAGTGATACTTTAAATTAGGACCCATGGCAAACATGAACTCAATAAATAGTTCCATCTATTATAACTGCATAGGCGGAATTGGGTGCTTTTGACCCCAATACATTGGTATTTTTAAAAAGCACTAATTAAAATGGAAACAGAAAACAATGATATGAAGTCATTAGGAACAAATTGATTGACAAAGTCATGAAAAATTGGAATGATAGAATAAAGTACCTGTGAGATATGAGAAAAAGTATAGCTCTGGGGTCTGCGGGTACCCCAGTCGGTAGGATGAGGGTTAAATAAACGAGTAAATAAAAAAACACTAAACGCCTCCTGAATTTAATGCCTATCTAGTCTCTAACCATAGCCACACATAGGCCAATGTAATGCAGAAGACACTGGAAGAGAAACATCACCACTGTATATTTCTCTTTCAGTATTCCTCATCTTTTGCAAGACTCCAACTCTCACAGATAAAAAAAAATGAACACACTTTTGTACGGAACCCAGACAGGCTCACTGGAATCCCTCGCAGTTGCTAATTCAAACTACGCTTTATGCCATTCTTTTATTTTCTGTGCTCAAAATAAATCCCTCGACTTAAAAAAAATCGTGTTCTTTTTCCTCATGAATAGTGTAACGAAATCAAATGAAAATACAGCGATGGCAGTCATCACAGGAGTTTTTAAATGAAATAATGCCGTTCACTTATCGACACGAGAGATTACACGTCAAAACGAGACTGATACACTTTAAAAGTACGATTTAAAACGACAATGTGCATTTTTTTTTTTAACTGATAATCACTGATGAACACCATGTGAAGTGCTGGAAGGTCCTTGAAAGCTCCCGCTCAGGACAGTCACCTTGACTTGTGTGAAATTGTGGTCAGATCTTTTATGCAGGATGTCACAACAATATTACTGCTCAGCTGCTGCTCAAGTCAAGCATGCTAATCCCATTAGCCACAGCGACCTCACGGCTGAGGTCCCTCTCAGGACGTTAAAACATGTTAATTCTCAGGCCATTTCCACCTTAGCCAGGCAGAAAAATGCCCTCCTTCTCCGGAATATGCGGTCTATCGATTGAAACACCTCTGCTATGCGAGAAAAACCTCAGCGATGTGTTAGCGTTTCCCTCTGTCAATACGTTCAGTGTGTTGCTAGTATACGACTAATCATGCTGTACGCTGCACTTCCTATGTCTCCATTTGCAAATCAGCATTAAAGCATTGTTTGGTTGGTGGAGTATTTTCTGGGTCCACAATTTCCTAATCATTTCCTAGAAAGGAACTGTTAATTTCTTGGGAAGTTTCCTGGAAAGAACCATGGAATGATGTTGTAGTTATGTAGAAAATCTAAGCAGTCTGGTGGAGTCGATAAGATACTGAACATTTCTAAAAGAATTTCCTGGAAAGAATTGCAAAACTATAAACTATTTATTGGACAAATAATAGGCAGAGGTCAATTTGGGATTTTGGGAAGTCATTATTCATATAATTATATAATATAGTTATTTGTTGAATTCCTTCCTCTAACTTCTAATTTTCTATATAACTACTTAGGGCTGGACGATGTGGTTGAAATCAATATCATGATAATCATAAGGATTTTTCTCGATATCAATATTTATCACGATATAGTTCATGTATGCAAAATCACGTTAAATAATCAAATTAATGTTCATCTCATTGAACTGAATGGTAATGTTTGGTGTGATGTCAAACAAAAAAGAAATATTCAAATAATATTCCTACTATACCAGAGTTTTTAAGTAAAATTTGCTTGTCGTCATCAATTTAGACAGCAGAAATGTGTGTCACGATATTAAAATATCTTCATATCATCACAATATGATTCCACTGAAAGACGATAAACGATAATATTGAATTATCGCAGAAGAAATTGGAGGAACTTACCAACTACCAACTACCATTGAACTCTTTCTCTATTTTCCCGATAATTAGAACATAATTTCATGGTTCTTTCTAGGAAACTTAACAGTTCCTTTCAAGGAAATTATAAGGGAATTGTGGACCCGGAAAATAAAGCCGACAGATGTACCGCTCGCTCCAATTTCACATGACCAAAGTCGTCATAGCATGTTGTAAGTCGACAAAACTTTTGCTAAAATTTCTATTAATTATCGTGAAATGATGCTGCAAAGACATGGGCGTTTTTTTTGTTTCTGGTGATAGCATCTGTCTTGGTATCACGACATGTTCACAAACACAGTCTTGGAGCCGATGCAAATGAAGCACTTAGCGATATGGGGCGCCGCAACCAAACATTACCGGACCTGTGTGGGATCTGTTTTCAGATGCATCCAACAAAGTTAACTTGTTGAGAGTTCACCGTGGTTTTCCATTAATTATAATCCTGTCAACGCTGTTCCATATGTAAGGAGCCGGGGTTGCTGCCACCGCTGTATGCTCCGACAGTATATATACAGCCGCGGTTTGGCACGGTAAGACCGGGGAAGTGTGGGCCGGATACGCTTCCCTTCACTGGCAGGCAAAGGCAGCATTATGCTAATGTCGCAACCGAGAGAGAAAAAGACAGAGCAGGGAGTGAGAGAGAGAGAGAGAGAGAGAGAGAGAAGGAAGAAAAGTGAACAAAACACAGGGAGAGAGTGCGGAGAAGAGGAGGGGAGAAGGAAGAGGGAAGCGGCGAGAGGAGTGAGCGCGAGAAGTCACATCGCCTATACGTGCGGGGGCGAGCGTCTTGTCGTCTCCTGCATTTAAATGCCCCCCTCTTCCCTCCTCTCCGCACGTCATTTAAATTGGGTCAGACGAGTGTTGGGAGAAGCAGCTACAAACGCATTCGCAAAGACACCGAAAACCCCACTGGGAGATGCACGAAACGGCATGAGGGAGTGCCGTTTTTGTAGCGAATCTCTCAGGTCGGTAGTCTCTGTAGTGGTATATGGTTTTAAATGGAGCCACAGACCACAGAGAGCCTGAGATGAGAGCGTCATGTGAGAGATACTGCACACAATGTACAATGCTCACTTTTGAGCTAGCACAACACATACACTTTCCTTTTTCTTACCATTACATACACTTTAGCCTCTGGACAGATATCCCACTATTGCTGATTATGCCATGTTGGGAAATAGAAAGGACTTTCAATTTAATAACGGCACCATCAGGCACAGTGAGTCACAGATTGCTACTGTAAGTACCTGCATGAAATGTCTTTTATGGTACAGCCCTTTCTTCCTCTGCTTTAAAGCACCGGAGCCTTTTACAGCACTATCTAACGTAGGCTTAATGGCACGGAGCGTAGAAAGGAGAACACAAAGTGAGCACAGCGTGAGAAATATGTCAATGCGGACTGTTAAGGCAAATTAGAAAGCGAGTATGGGAAGCACATTCTCAGCAAAAATGATTCAAGCTGCAAAACACAAGACGGTACAGGCTTTTCGACGCTTCAGTGTTTCTCCAGGAAAAGCCCGTATTGTACCGACGGGCAGATTCACTGCATTCAATTTTAAAAACTCGTTCAATCTCAAGGAGTAATTTGCAAATTAAATGCTGCGATTGAGGTCTGACAGTTTTGTGCAGCAATGTAACAACTGGCAATGAACTTGGCCATCCTATTGGTTCTTTTCCTTGTGTTTAAAGAGTAACTAAACCAAACCCAAATCTTTGGTGAAGCCTGACACCTAATGGTGAAAAGTAGGGTACTGAACTGGCCTTCTGCTATTGGCTGGTCTTTGTGCCAGGTGATGTTACCACCTGTTGTACTCTATAGAGGGTGACATCACAGGGCACAGAGACCAGCAGATGACCAGTTCAGTACCCTACTTTTCACCATTAGGTGTCAGGCTTCACCACAGATTTAGGTGGGGTTTAGTTACTCTTTAAGCTGCACTTGGCAACTTCGCACGTCAGCGGCCCCAAGTGGCAAGGAGAGGTAACACGACTTGTTAACAGTAAATTACGTGTTGGTGGAACGTAAAGTGTCAAAATGACGTATTCCCAGCACAAAATGGTTATGTGACAGAGAAACGACTATCACAAGAAGTAGTGTCACATTGAACTATGGCGATGTGGTCGGGGTGGTGGTGACATTTCAACCCTAAGTCACATTTTCATTTTTTACTAACGTTTTTCTTATTTAACCATGACGAAGCCCTTTCCCTAACCTTAACCAAGTTGTTTTAGTCGCCTCAACTTAACTATTACCTCAACCCAAACGTTAAACCTGCAATAAGCGATTTCAGACCCTGTAACCAATCCTGAAACTAGCGTGTACTACGTGGAGATTTCCGTGAGACGTAATGATATAAACAAACAGCCACACACGCGGGCCAGCTGTGTTGTTGTTTTCACCTCTTTTCTAAAGCATGTTTAAAGTCGGTCCAAATTGAAGCTTTTCCTTTTTTTAAAACTAGCTCATCTCCTCCTTCGCTGTTTTAAAGCGCCGCTCTCCCCCTCCCATCTCTGAAGAAAATTCTGGTAATGGCGGAATCAATGAAGCGAGCGAGTAAACGTTTTCAACTAGTAAACTTGCTACCTGCCTCTTCACTTGTTATTGTGGGACATGTGACCTTCAGCGGGAGAATATCTGGCAAAGCGAGACTGGTAACCGGCGTTATTTCTCTGTAGGTACGTTTATTTTAGCCATTAGCCTTTATGCACGGTTTGTCCTAAGGGGCTTCCTCAGCAGTTTTGCTGTGTTTAGAAATGTGTTACGGTTTCTGTCACCATCTAGTGGTTGGAAAATCGCTTAGTGTAGCTTTAACCAAGTTGTTTTAGTTGCCTAAAATTAACCATAACCATAACTCTTACCTTAACTAAAGTCGTTTAACTTGCCTAATCTTAGTCAACCTTTGGAATGTATTTCAATTCGTTGCGGGGGAACATAATTCAGTTCGTAGTGGAGAAACTTTGTTTTCCCATGTTATGTGTCCACAGCACGTAAATCAGCATTTCAGAGATCATATGCATTTCACATATTTGTGTGAGATCATGTTGGTTTATTAGCTAGTGTATAGTGCAGCAACAAAGGTGCCAAGATGGATTCAAACCCAGGACATCACAGTTACATGGTACACACCTTAGACCACTGATCCACCAGGACACCCCAGCTGTTTGAAATGTAAAATTATTGTAGAAACAGAATTTAAAGGTATAATATGTAACATTTCTGCATTAAAATATGTAAAAACGACTAGACCTATGTTATATATTTTGTTGAGTTGTGTACTTACATTATCCCAAATGTTTCCAACAATGTTCAAACCCAGAGAAATCCGTAATTTTATTCAAGGTAACGGTGCGTTTCATTTGGTCGCCTGTCAATGGCGTCATATCCCCTTTACCCCCTAACTTCCTGTCATGGCGTCATATCCCCTTTACCCCCTAACTTCCTGTCATGGCGTCATATCCCCTTTCCCCCCTAACTTCCGGGGAAACACGGGAAACACCAGATGATCCGTCAGAGAGTGAGGAAGGAAGTCGGCCAACTAGCTAGCTAGCCGCTCTAGCCGCTCTGTTGTTTTTTTCATTCTATTGTTTTTATCGCTCACTGTGATCATGATTATTCATTCCCGTTTGCTGCGCGTTCTGTCGCCGAAGCTGTCCCCGTAAAAAAAAACTCCCATGATCCCACGCTACTTCACGACGTCATCAAACTACGTCTTTTGTTATAGTTTTGATTGAGAGACCCCTAGTGGCAGAAATTACATACTGTGCATTTAATCTGGGCAAATAGGGTGAATCTACGGCATCTCAGTTAGTGGGTATGGGACGCTCTTCTCTGTTGCAGCCCCACTTTGTAATTTAGGCTGAATAAGACGGCTGGATTTTACATAAAAACCTTGCCTACTGCAGCTTTAATATTTTACAGTTTTCCACCCCATGTCTCATTAGTGTGTATTTCATAGAGAGTTTCTCTCAGTACACCTGACACTTAGCTCTACGCCGCTGCTCTGCAATGCTTTGTTTGCCGTCATCCGAGGTTTAGTGCTTTCTGAGCTGATGGATGTGTCCTGCAGGAGTCCTCCCGTCCTCCCTAACAGCCATCGCATCGACAAACGCCACTGCATCTTGATTGATTCATTTCCATGCCGCTGCCTTCATTTCTAATTATTGTTATATTTTTATGCCGTTACGACAACTGGCTCCCCCACAGGCTGTTGGATAATACATCTATCCACTCTGGCACTGGGCTTAATTGCGTCTCTGTAATGCAAATTCATTGAGTTTATTAAAGACTGAGTTTCCAGAGAGTGATAAAGGGCTGCTCACTCTCTGTGACTCTTCTTTTTTTTTTCTGTCAGTTTTATTGGTGTTTGGAATATGGGTTGGAGTACATCATCTCTGCATGATATGGGGCTATTTTCAGTCCCTACTTTCACTGACTTTGTCCTGAATACTGTGTCACAATTGAACATCAATAAACCCATTTAATCCCCTGGTGACTGAAAAAGAACTTTTCTTCCTTTCAGGGTCTCAACGACATTCATAGTTAAAAAGGCAGAGCATTAGAGCATTTGAAAAATAGAGAAAATGCTTGCTTGGGCCAGTTGTTGTGGGGTTTACTGGGGATAACTGGGTACAATAATTTTACACTTCAGATCAATGTCAAAAGCATGATCAATTCAGTCATTACTTGTGAAGGTAAGAGGTTTAGTAGCCGTTTAAAGGGGCATTAACCCTCTGTAGTCACACACAGTAACAGCAACAACAAATTACCTTTTTTTGTAATTTGATGAATAACTTATTGCTTTTACAACATAGAAACAAGCAGAGAAATGAAGAAAGTGCAGATCCTAATTATTCCATCGATTATCATCAAAGTCTGTCGACCAATCAGAAACCGAGAAATGATCAAGTGTTGTATGTGAAATCTTATTTTGCCCAAAGGAAAACCAAACTTTTACATTTCGATCTGTAATTTGATGTAGAAAGAAGTGGAAAAAAGATGCAGAATCTAAAATTTCTGTGTGTTCCTCGCAAGTTTGTAGACCAATCAGAAGAGGAGCTGTACACAAAGGGACCAATCAAATGAAAAGCTAGATTTATAGCTGAAGAAAAAGGATATCATGCTTTAGGGGTCAAAACTAGGGGCAAAGTTCAATGTATCGCAAAATTGCAAAGGGTGATCTATGATTTTATTGCCCTTTATCGATGACCAGAAGGAACTGCAACATCGACTGGTCTCTTCCACAACTTACGGTGGCCTGTAATTGACACAATAAAGTTACATTTCCACAATAGAGTAGAGTAAGCTAGCTAATTAGAGCAGAAATCCAACAAAAACGTCTAGTGAAGAGGTAATATATCACCGTGTTAAATACTGGAATAATAATACTGCTTTGTCATTTGCTTTTTTGGCTTGAGAACGAGAATTTTTAGCCTTTGTAGCTGAACTTTGCTGTGACTCTGACTCGCTCGTAGCACTGTCCTCCATCGGTTGAGCATTTAAAGGAACACTTCACCATTTTTTAACCATATCTCCATATATTGGTCCTCTCTAATACATGCTATGAGACGGCACTCTGTGTTTCAGAGACGGGCTGCCATCTCATAGCGCAGTGGTTCTCAACGTGGGGTCCGGGGACCACCAGGTGTCCTTGAGGGGGTCCCAGGGGGTCCCCAGCAAATTGATGAATCGTTAAACTTCATTTATAAGAAGTTAACACAATTAGAGAATGTAGAAGAATGACTGTTTTGATCATATTTTCTCTGTTATCTCTTTACCTACAATACAGATAGTCATGGAATTCTGGACAAAATCATATCTAACAATAAAAATATTCTCAGATTTGGGTCAGAGAGTCAAAATCTCAATGGTGGACTGTCCAAATGGGGGTCCGTGGCTCTAATGTGGACTAAATTAGGGCTCCTTGATATGAAAAAGGTTGAGAATCACTGTCATAGCGTGTATTAGTGAGGACCAATATATGGAGATAAGGTTAAAAAAAATGGTGAAGCGTTCCTTTAAAAACACCAGTAGGTGGAGTTGGGGGGTTGCTCTGGAACAGGCTTGGAAAGTGAGTTTTGAAAGCCAGAAATCTCAGCAGCTGGTGAAGTAATCGCTGAGTCATTGGTATTGATTCAAAACCCTATCACACCCCTGTAGATATATTATGGTCATTACCGCCATTATCGGCGCTATAGGGCAGGGCAGATCTTGCTTATTGACCCTTTTAAACATTGGGGTTTTTGAATCTTTAGGTTTGCGTCTCTCTCTACTCTCCATCCCCTCCTCCTCCGGTTCTCCCATTTACAGTATTCCAGTATTCCATCAACCTCTTGCCCCATGGTGCCCATCTCTTATGAAGACGAATTAGCCGTAGCTGATATACTGCGGTGCAGGTGAGGAGCGCAGCCAGGAAAACTCTTGACTTTGTTGAATGAGAATCTAATGGATTGTAAGCCTCCGCACAGAGAAGGCCAGGCTGTTTTTGCTCTATAGTGTAGGCTGGGGGGGGGGGGGAAATCATCACTCCTAAATCTGCCATAGCCCTAAAGACGGATGTTCACCTTTCCGCCGTTTATTTCCGCTCGACCTGTCAGCCCAGACAAGGTCAATCTAGCTCGTCGTGGGCCCTTCCCCGGCTCTGGAATTGCTCTTCAGGCCCACTCCGGGATCCAAAGAGCGGCCGGATGACGCCATGTGCCCCCCCCCCCCCCCCCCCCCCCCCCCTACCTCTCTGCCTCATGGCTCTCTACTCTCTCTGCACCTGTGACTGTGCATTTTGCGTCTATATGTGTGTGTGACGAAATGAGAGAAAGGATTTGTGCGTGCTGAAGTGCGTAATAGCGAGGTACAAAAGGCCACTAATTTCCACACTTAGGCAGCCACTCGCTCTGCCCAGCAGCTTCTTAAAAGGCCCTTCTGTTTCCAGCTTGACCTACAACTCTCAAATCAATGTCTCCCCCCCCCCCTGTCTTTCTATCCGTCCTTCCTCGTGAATAATTACAGACTTCATTCTCACTTGTGTTTTTCAATCGCTTAATCCCTTCCATTTATTTGGGAAAGCAGCATGCCCGAAGAATTAAAAGCATTTTTGTCGAGCGTCGAGCCACGATTGGCGATGTTATGTTAGGGCCCCCACCCCCCCCCCCCACCCCCGCCCCCGGCAGAACGCTGAGTGCTCTGGACGGGACGGCGGATTTGGAGAGCTGGACAGGACAGTGTGGGCTATCAGACCGGGGGGGTGGGGGGGTGGGGGGGGAGTGCTCAGATGGCGGCAAATCCCACCAAATCCTGTTGCCCTCTGTCAATTATGAGCGATAATCCCTTTCTTTTCTGAGAGTCAAATGGGCTCTCGGCACGGCTCGCCCGCCGGAGTGCGAGGCTCTGGCTCTGGTGACCGTTAGAAAGAGAGGTGGAGAGAGAAATGGAGAGAGAGAGAGCAGGGGCGGTCATAGCAAAAGGAGGCAGCTGCCTTAGGCCCCCCCGGACAGCTAGAGGGCCCCACAAAAGTCAAGAATAGAATAGAATGATAGAATAAAATAGAATAGAATGATCTTTATTGTAACTATACTTAGGTACAATGAAATTTTGCCTGGATTCTCTCGGTGTAGTTAAAATAAAGCAAATAAATGAAAGCAACCTGACATGGTGGGTGGTAGTATGTCTAGCAGGGTTTTACCTGAAATTATTAATAGATAGATTTTTATAGGTTAGAGAGGATCAGGTCATCTGCTAAAGCCCATCTAGAAATAAAATTGTCACATTGGAACCTTAACCTATGAGTCATTCTTTCCATTGCTTGTACTTCTTTCAGTTTGGATATCCATTGCTCATGTGTTGGGGGATCAGAACTGTTTCTTGTAAGTTAGCAACCTGAAGGAAATGGGGCTCCTCACTTTACCTCATTGAACAGAAACACCGTGCTGAGACATCTGAGACGCAGGGACCTATGTTTAACCCTAACCCTAACTAACCATATTAAGCAAATACAGAGCTGGGGAACAGCTTTTTCAGGTTCCCATTATGTGCTATATAGAGCTGGGGAACATAGGACCCTGGTAACATAGGACCTTGGGAACATAGGACCCTGGTAACATTGGACCTTGGGAACATTGGATCCTGGGAACATAGGACCTTGGGAACATAGGACCCTGGTAACATTGGACCTTGGGAACATAGGATCCTGGGAACATAGGACCTTGGGAACATAGTACCCTGGTAACATTGGACCTTGGGAACATAGGATCCTGGGAACATAGGACCCTGGTAACATTGGACCTTGGGAACATAGGATCCTGGGAACATAGGACCCTGGTAACATAGGACCCTGGTAACATTGGACCTGGGGAACATAGGACCCTGGTTACATAGGACCTTGGGAACATAAGACTCTGGTAACATTGGACCTGGGGAACATAGGACCCTGATAACATAGGACCCTTTGTCATGTTCCCATTATGTGCCATATAAATCTGGGGACCATAGGACCCTGGGAACATAGTTCAGATACACAAATGTTACGCATGCTGTGTAGTTCAGGCGTTAGGGGGAAAAAAATCAACAGATAGAGAAGAAAGGTGAGAAAAGATACTTCTTATTTTATTTTATTTTATTTATTTTATTGTTTATTTTTGCAGGGACAGCGCACAATTAAAAGTAATTGCATCAGAGTTAGCTGGCAGCTAATTTACATCTGTTGTCCCTGGGCAGGTAGACCAAAAAACAACCACAGAACAGCAAATACACATAAAAGTCCATCAGTGTGAGATAGATACAATCAGTATGATAAACACAATATATACAAAGCAGCCATTGGTGGTGACACATTTGTGCTGACTTTAGCCAAAGCTGGCGGCTGGTTTTAAACACTGCAAAACTTCCTGAGTTTCTAATGCTTGTGTGTATGGAATTCCACTTCCCCACTACTTTAACTGAGAAGGCAGATTGACCAAAGGCTGTCTTTCTGAACTGCGAATTATGAAGAATTTTAAACATCAGGCATGCATCAGAGTAAAATAAGAAATTATCAAAATTGAGGAAATTATATTTTTTTCAGGATGTTACAGTGGTGATAATAATCCCTTGGCTTTTTATCTAGTACTTTTAGAAGTTGTTTATAGAGTAGGTACACAGGCTTGAGTGTGGTCACACCTGCCTGTGACCAGGTTGTTATGCATTAAGACAGTCATCCTCAAAGTCCGGACTCCGGTCCGGATCCGGACCGAACCACAACTGTCTCCGGACTCTGAGCAAATTATACTTTTCATATGTATTATTTGTATTATCTGCGAGACTTCGCCGCAACGCAACGAGTCAAAATTCTCCGCTTTCTCCACTGCAAGCAGCGCTCTGAATGCCCGACTGCTCCACTGTCTGTGTGAGGACGTCTACTCTGCTTTGGTTTGGTCCAATCACATTCAGCGTCCCGTCATCTCCATGACAGCGGTGGGTCGCGGACGCGACGTCATACTGTAGAGCCGCACTTTTTTTTTCAAACTTTATTTTTACAAGAGAAGAGAACAAAGACGGGTGTAATGAATTTGACAGCGCAGCTCGTTTCGTCAGCTGTTAGCTACCAGCCTAGATTTGGAACGTGAATCAATCTAAAATGGCGTGTTCAAAGGTGGCCAGCCTACAGCAGTGAGTCTGCATTCTCAACAATGAACACGGTGAAGAACGAGTACCGCAGCCGACTCACCAATGAACACTTGCATCAGTGTCTCTGCCTGGTCATCACACCTTTTGTGCCAAAGTTCAAAGTCTTGGCAGCAGACCAAAGGTGCCACTTCTCTCATTAAGCAACAGTGTTTGACACAATGTACAATAGTTCTGGACTTATTTGGACTTTGATTCTTAGGATGGTTTGATTCACCTATGGTGGCTGGGTGTGTGAACCGGGTTTGGGGGATGGGGATAATGGGGAAATAGTTATTTGTAGCTTTAATTTAATTTAATTTTACATGTAATTTTATGTTTTATTTAATTTAATTTTATATATTTTATATAATTTAATTTTATATTATATATATTTTATATTTAATTTTATATTATTAATTTAATAATTTAATTATAATTCGTTAAAAGCTTGACTGACCTTAATAAACGGACCTTTGTCTAATTGAAAATTTTCTTTGTGGACCTTTAAGATTTGTATTTGAGTACCCCTGCAGTAAGACATTCTCACTGCAGCTGAAAGTGTGTGTGTGTGTGTGTGTGTGTGTGTGTGTGGGTATGACTTAAGTCACTTTCAGGGACACACACCAGACTTAAGACCAGTTGGGGTCAGTGGTTAAGGTTAGGGTTAGGGTTAGGTTAAGGTTAGGTTAAGGTTAAGGTTAAGGTTAGGGTTAGGGTTAGGTTAAGGTTAAGGTTAGGTTAAGGTTAAGGTTAAGGTAAGGGTTAGGGTTAGGTTAAGGTTAGGTTAAGGTTAGGGTTAGGTTAAGGTTAAGGTTAGGGTTAGGGTTAGGCAAGTAGTGGTTATGGTTATGGTGAGGGTAAGTCTCCAGGAAATGAATGTAAGTCTATGTAAATACCCCAAAAGTGACATGAGTAAGTGTGTGTGTGTGTGTGTGTGTGTGTCTAATTAGTGTGTACAGCAAAAAAGCTGCATGGAGTGGTATTCTTTTTTTCAATTCAGATCTGGACCACATGGATATGTACACAGATCCTGAGGTTGCAACCTATATGTCATTCAACCTTATGCCATTCACCTGAGACAGTTGTCATAGTTAAGTCTTGTCGTTACTGTACTTTTTTAATCTTACAGAGTGCCATCGTTCAGTACATGGACCCCTTGGAAGTGGTTTTGTAGTTTTTGGCTAACCACCCGAGCCAGAAGGTTATATGAGGAGGCGCACTTGCTATATGGTTTTTTACAAGTATCACAGCTTTATCACCCATGGAAGCTTGGCTGAGCAGCGTTAGCATAGAGGACAATGACTTGAGAAACTTAGGGAGACGATTCAGTCAAAACTCAAGAGGCGTTCTTCACAAAACCCAAATCATAAACTAACAAACCTGAACTTCATATATCACACCATTTAGTAGGATGAATATACCTACTTCTCCAAACTGTACCCTATGTGATTTGAATCAGATGGGGACATTTTTGCATATCATGTGGGAGTGTCCATCAGTTAGAATTTTTTGGTAACACATAACAAAAGGTCTCTCTGAAACACTTGGTTTTAGAGATCCACTGCTCCCCAGAATGTATGCTCTTGAATGATGATTCAGAATTTCAACCATGCTCAAAGACAGCTGTGGCTATCAGCATGCACTGTTGCTAAAAAGATGTTGGCGGGTTAAGTGGCACCCACCGCACACTCTTTCTATTCACCAGTGGAATCACTCTTTAATAGAGATTTCATCTATGGAGCTCTCTGTTGCTAGGATGAATGGGGCAGGCCAGGTTATGCTCGAGGCTAGGAAGGAAGCACTCAACGCAGCTAGAACCAAGATATAATTTTTTTTTTTTTATTTTGCAATGTACTGTTAGGAAATATCCTGCATGTATAGTGGAATTTAGAGAAAGACCCATGGGGATGGGGTATGCTTTCTGTTACTTTTCTGTTTTTCTTGTACTGTCTTAGTTATAATGGCATGGCTTTATTGCGGCTAAAACGTTAAGTTATGAATTTATTACGGGGGGAAAAAAAAAAGTAGATATTTTATTTGCTTTTTTATTTCCTGTTTTATTTACTTACCTGTCTGTCAATGCCCTGGTATACCTATATGTTACGTTATTGACAGACGATGTACACCTGCAAACCTTGTGGAAAATAAAATAAATTTTAAAAAATTCAGAGATCGAAAAACAAAAATGGATGTGATGTTTTTTGTTATTGTTACTCCACTACGCGTCTTTTTTGACATTGTTGTCAATTCATATCTATATTGGATAGGGGTTAAATCCCATAATAGATATGAACAGTCATCCAAAAAAATTAGATATCAGCAGGAATTTAGCATGAAGTAGGCTTGGGCGATATCCAAAATTCAATATCACGATACTGTCCCACCAAAATATTGTGATATACAATATTATCTTTTTTTTTCAGTTTTCCAAATTACTTCTAATTTCTAGGCTATAATAATAATTATTATTATATTAACAGCCTAGAAATTTGATCTTACTATTCCAGCATTGGAGGAAACAACGGCCATTTGGTATAATTTGCTCATTCCTGAAAAACGGGCTGATTATGGAAAAGGGAACCTACTTGAATTAAAAAGACACATTTTTTACTTCAAATATGATTATTGTAGTTTTTTTTTTACTATCCTACCACTAGTCTGTTGCGATATTCATAAAATTTTGCGATATCCGATAATATAGAACTAGAATTTATAACCTCCTCCTCTCCTCCTCTCTCCTCCTCTCCTCTCCTTGTCTCCTCTCCTCTCCTTTCCTCTCTTCCTCTCCTCCTCTTGTCTCCTCTCCTCTCTCCTCTCCTCTTCTCCTCTCCTTTCCTCTCTTCCTCTCCTCCTCTTGTCTCCTCTCCTCTCTTCTCCTCTCCTCTCTTCTCCTGTCTCCTCTCCTCCTCTTGTCTCCTCTCCTCTCTCCTCCTCTCCTCTCTTCTCCTGTCTCCTCTCCTCTCCTCTCCTCCTCTTGTCTCCTCTCCTCTCTCCTCCTCTCCTCTCTTCTCCTTGTCTCCTCCCCTCCTCTCCTCTCCTTGTTTCCTCTCCTCTCCTCTCCTTGTCTCCTCTCCTGTCCTTGTCTCCTCTCCTCCTCTCCTCTCCTTGTCTCCTCTCCTCTCCTCTCCTCCTCTTGTCTCCTCTCCTCTCTCCTCCTCTCATCTCTTCTCCTTGTCTCCTCTCCTCCTCTCCTCTCCTTTCCTCTCCCCCCTCCTCTCCTCTCTCCTCTCCTCTCCTTTCCTCTCTTCCTCTCCTCCTCTTGTCTCCCCTCCTCTCCTCTCCTCTCCTCCATGTTGGGACACACAAACACACAATTATAATAACCCAATTATAGTAGTGGGATATCGGCCTATGCCTAGCATGAAGGCCTGCAGTGTGAATACAGGCATAGAGAGAGGCATAGTAACAAGTGATCAACAGAGGTAAGAGAGGAATGAAGTGAGTTTATAGGAAGAGAGGCGAGTGGAGAGCATCAGAGAATAGAATAGCAGAAGAGAACCAACCAGGCTTGGAGGCTGACTGAGAGGAATCGGCGTGGCCTTCTACTGTTGGCTCATTTAAAAACAGAAGGCATCGCTAATACCACTGTGTCACTACATGAGCCTTAAGAAATTAAATCCAATAATTCATATAAACGGCTATGACTCGGCCATGATTTATTTGGTGTACTTCCCGGCCATGCCCTCCTCTGTCTGAGTGGAATTAGCCATAAAGAGTGCTGCAACATCTGGAGGCGCTGTACAAATGATATGTAGACTGTATGTTTTTTTTTCTTGACCGACATAATTCATCTTCTGAAACTGCATGAGTCAGGCTTGACTAGAGCGAGGCAGTATCTTTTTCTTCCTTTAGGGGATTGATTTCACAGCATAGTGCATAGTGTATGCAGAGATAATAAAATATTGGTCCAGTGTTTCAGTGTTGGAACAGCAAGAGGTGGAAAACATTTATCCCCATGATAATAATAATAATAACTTTATTTGTATAGCATTTATTTGTATAAACAGTGTTTACAAAGTGCTTTGCATACAATAAAACCCAAAAGTAGTGATGTGAAACTACCACAATGAATGATAGAAAAATAAAAATAAATTAAAAAAAATATATAATAGAAAATAGGAATAAAAGGTAATATATGAGGTAAACAGGTACAACTAAAAAAAAA
>NW_027280399.1:0-10000 GCF_046629955.1 Centroberyx affinis
TATATGTACATACAGTATATGTATACATGGATGGATTTGTGTATGTGTATGGAGTATATACAGTACACTACCAGTCAAAAGTTTTGACACACCACACGTTTCTTTATTTTTACTGTTTTCCACCTTTGAGAAAAAAGTGTTAAACAAATCAAAACTACTTTATATTTTAGATTATATTTTAGATTCTTTAAAGTAGCCGCCCTGTGCCTTGATGGAAAGAAATTGTTGTCACGTAACTTTGGAGCAGCTGCTGGCCGCCTGTAAACAAGACGTCAATTATCTCAGTTGTAAGCTATAACATTTGACAACGTAACCAGAACTGAACTTAAGTTTCACATACAATAGAAGTTTAACTCATGAGCCCATACAATAATCTGTTCAGAAAAAAAAACGTATTTGAGGATCATCAGCTCTTATCATTAGCGCGACCGCGTAGCTCCACCACATTTGACTAATAAAGTTATTTTGACTCAAGGGAGTAACTGACAGTGACACAGTCCACCCAATCAAATTAATGATCGCTCATCTTTCTACCAGGAATGTGTTGTCAGAGTCGGCACGTATCGCCCGTGGCAACATTGCAGACTTGGCTAAGCTCAGTGTCAGCAACCATGATGCCATCATCTTCCCAGGAGGCTTCGGAGCGGCCAAAAATCTGTAGGTGGAGCAGCTTGTATTTTCATTTTGTTTCTTTTACTGAGCCCACAGGTATGTGAAATGCACCATATATTGCACTGTAGCATTACTGCTTCATTCTCTTTAGTATTGGCATGTGAGTAGCCAACTGAGTGCTCATTTATGCAGCAATGCAATTAATATCAGCTTTAATTGCATTGCTTTGATTGCTTATTAGGTCAACATTTGCTGTGGATGGGCCAGACTGCAAAGTGAACAAAGATGTAGAGCGTGTTTTGAAGGACTTTCACAAAGCAGGTAAACCCATTGGGTAAGTGACATGGAAGGAGGATTGACAGTATTAAAGAGGTCAATCACTGGACTATAAACATTTCCATTCGCTCATATTTGTTCCACTTAACATCAAGTCCTGTGATCAGTGAAAGTTACAATTGCTTTCACCGTTATTTTACACCCATTAGGTTCTTTTCTCATCACTGCAGTATGAAGATAAATGGTGAGAGGCAAGTTGTGAGGTGGATTGTGATGCTGACTTTCCTATGTTTTTGTCAGGCTATGCTGCATCTCCCCTGTCCTGGTGGCTAAACTTCTTCCAGGGGTAGAAGTCACAGTGGGCCATGAGGAGGAAGAAGGAGGCAAGTGGCCCTATGCTGGCACTGCCCAGGCTATCAAGTCTCTGGGGGCCAAACATTGTGTCAAGGACGTGACCATATCCTTTAACAAACTCAATGTTTCAATTTGGCTGATTGGGTCAGATTTTTGGAATTGCTATTAAAGAAAACTCTTACAGTGTTAGATGTCATCAGTCTGTATGTTCAATGCATTCAAGAGTGATGTTTTAGATAGCTGAACATTTTTAGCCAAAGATGAAAAAGCTGTAAATTTTCAGCTATCAAAAACTCCATTGTAACTGTGCTGGAAATATCACAACGCGATGTCATGTTGTCTTCGTTTGGCCAGTTATCCAAGAGAATAGATTCTTCCTTTAACATTGCTACAGTGTTACAGTCATGTACTGCCACAAAGGGGTACAGGTTACAGGTGAGTCAAGGTTATTTAGGGTGCTCATAGTATTTTTCAAGGTTATTTAAGATGCTCATAGTATTTTCCATCAAAGCATTGGATGTGTTTTAACAGGCTCCACCTAATTTGAGCATGTCTTACAGATAATGATGCTGATAATACATCAGGCGAGCTGTAACAGTTATTGTCTAAAAGATCCTTAACTGTTGTGCATCACGAGGCCCATGTGGACCTTAAGAACAAGGTTGTTACATCTCCGGCATTCATGTGTGAAACTAAGCTGCACCTGGTCTTTGATGGCATCGGGGCCATGGTCAACAATGTCCTGAAACTCGGTGGCAAGTGAGATCCACCTGTCTACTGTCCATCCTACAGGTTAAAAGAAGCAACGTCATCTAACTTTGAACAGCATCACCACTAAACTCTGTGATACCTTTGTGTTTAGGTTGGTGTCTTCAGATCAAATTATGTTGATCTGCAGCTTCTTGAAGCAGTTGCAGAAATTGTCTTGAGGGCTATGTTATATTTCGGTACACAATAGACAATGAGAATCACACTTTCTATTGAGCTAGGCCTGTGTTTTACTGTGGAAACGAATCTATCAGAAATGTATTTCATTTTGACTGTTTAATAAGCACTAGAGAAAACAGAAGCTCTGCCAGTTCCTGTGTTATACAGTAGAGGGCCCCATAGGACAAGCATTGTTTGATGTCCACTGGCTCGGTGAAGCTAATGTTCATCATATGATGAATCAGTGCACCATTGTTTTTGTAGATGCTGTAAATATTTCAAGCACAGAAGTGCTGTGTTTAAAATAAATTATTAATCTGTGATGAAAAGGTACTCCTGTATTTAGATATTCTCCCTTAAATTGCAGAAGATTGCTATTTGTGCCAATAAAATGCTGTGGAATATCGTTGTTTGTTTGACCTTTTCTGCATGAGGGAACATTATGGTATATGGGATTAGAATATTACCCTGACCCTTTACCATATGTGTATAGTATATGAGATCTGGAAGACCTTTGTGTGTGTGTGTCAGTTATTCTCCCATGCCAAGTGGGAGAAACAAACACAAGGAGTCTCAGAGCATGTTTAGATAGGCTGGTTATTGGGCTACTCTAGTGTTACTTCCTTAATATATTAGCTTTGCTCCTCTTACTCAAAAGAGGACTAAAAATATGCATGGTTTAAAAAATTGTGAAGTGATGAATGAAAATAAATTTTTAATGAGAAAGTTTTAAATGGGCTGCTCAATGATTATTATTATTATTAGGTGCTGAGAATTCTGGCTTTCAAAATTTGCTTTTCGAACGGAACTCTCCTAATTTCAGGACACTCCCAGCACCCCACCCACCCACCCACTTTTTCAACTGCTCAATGATAGAGTACAAATGAGTGAGCAGCATCAGAACACCTTTCATCTACAAAGGTTAAGCCTCATTCTCAAGCCAAAAAAGGAAGTGATAATGCATTATTATTATTATATTGACTCGTCTTCTCTTCATTTCTGATGGATCTCTCTATAATTAGCTAGCTAGGCCTGGAAAGTGGAAAGGAGAGAGAGATGCAGAGAGGGAGGAAAATAGAATGACCAAAAAAATACACAGACCCAAAACACATTTACATAAAGGTGTGGATGTCAGTCTGGACTGCACAGACTGCAGGGGAGCTGCAGGTGAGCAGCAAATGTGAATCAAATACCTGTTGCTACATAATGAAGCCAAAGCTATGAAGTGGGAGCTGAGAATGTTTGTAGGCGATGTTGCTATGGTGCCAGATGATTAAGTTGCAAAACCGGACTGCGCATTTACATTGTCCGGTCAGGACTACCAACCGGACATGTAGGCTAATAAATATTAATTATAAAACCTGACTTTCCGGTCTAAAATCGGCATCTGGCAGCCAAGGTTTTGTGGAATCAATAATTGAGTCTTCCCTGTATTTTTTCTTCCTATGTGCCTTGGTACCAGAAAGATTGACCTATCTATATATTTATTGTATGAAGAATTAACTAGTTGATTGCTCCTTGGTGTGGGATAAACACTGTATTGGCTTGTTATGGCCTAGCTTCATAGTTTTTCATTGGCTGTTGATGGGATCCATTCACATTTGAGTTGTTGACGAGTTCACACTACCCGACTGCGTCCACATTCCACTTGTAAAAATCAAACATGTTTGATATAATCGTAGTAGCTCTGACTGACATCGGGAGGCAAGAGATTAGAGTCTGTTCCCCTCATACACTTGTCGACTAGAGTCTGTACCCCTCACACACTTTTAGATTTTCGGTGCCAACTGGCCATGCCGACTGGCCCAAAATCTGCAGACTCGGCCCGATTGTGAATCCTGGCTAAAATCGGGGCAATAGTTAGGCAATAGCAGAAGACTTTATTGGAACTTTTATGGTGGCGTGGACATGATACTAAGGACAAGGACACTAAATGTAAGTTTGAGCCACCAAGGAGCAGGCGTTTGGAAGGCGATGCTAAATGAAGTTCCCGATGCAATACATCTTAAAGAGCTAATATGGCGCCTCCCTGCGACACCATACGTTCGCTATCCAATCGGTCGTTGTCAGTTACGTGTGTGTATTATCTGTGACGTCACCGAGGCGCCATTTTGAAGGTATAGCTACCGATAGCTACAGTGAGCGGTACAGTCCATGGATGTAAACAACACGAGATTGTGAGTTATCCAACCCATTACATCGTCAAACTCAGAGCCGGCCCAAGCCTTTATGGGGCCCTAAGCAGAATTTAATTTGGGGCCCCCCCACCGCCTCGGCGCCGCCAATACTATTGACTATTGTCAATGCTTGATCATTCGCACACCTACTGTAAATCTAACACACCCATTATCAATTTTATTAGTTGTAGCTGTGTTGCTTACATCATACCGATGTCAGCCTGGCATGTTGGTATGGTTTTTAGCTAATCTTAAAAGTTAGCAAACTCACAAGAGTGGTCTGGTGTTAATTTGCATTTTAATATTCAAAGTGATACAGTACTAAGTGGCATACTGAACGTGGTGTACTGAAAAGTAACAAAATAAACCAGCAGACAATGCATTTGTAAACAAGTTAACCACTTTAATTGCTTTTGGTTTAAAAAATTTGCAACATGCAAAAGTGCAGAACAACAATTAACTACAATTAAAATCAAATAACTTAGATAAACAGTACCTGCTTAAGTAAAGTTTCCTTCTTATATAAAAAAAAAAAGCAAATGTAAAAAACAGACAATATTAAATAAATTAAATAATTAAACTTAAATAATGACATAAAATGAACAGAGGAACCTGTAACAAGATAATCTTCTGACATCTTCTGTTTTCTTCTTTCTTTTCTCTGCTCCAGAAGGATATGTCCTTTTTTGCTACATTACTCTTTTGCTGCATCAACGCAAAGCAGAGGACTGTAACCTGCTTGCGTCAAAAGTGCGCATTTCGTATGAACGTGACACCAGCTCTGACAGAGGCAGCGGGAATTGATTAAACCAGTAGTATTAGCTAGCCAGCCTGTTAACATAATATTGCGTTTTTGTATGATTACCATTGACATAATATATCAAAAAAAACAAAAAAAAACATTTCAAGCGCTCTTGGGGGCCCTTAGTTTGCTTATGTGTCGGGCCGGCCTTGGTCAAACTGGAGAAGCAAACTGAGAGAATACCATACTGAGACAAACTCAGCAAGGATGCCAGGTACCGTTATTTGGCTAAATTGTCATCTATTGACAACATTGATCCATACGACCTGACAGCAAAAAGTTGGAGTGCTAACCCCGCATTGCTGCCTCCAACCTCGTACTTGGATATTACCAACTATCTTGTTTACGGTATAAGTGCGTATACCTGTGAACAGTTCAGAAACTATAAATCCCTTGAAGCCCACGGACATTTCACCAATGGCTGGGTGCAGGATTTGTTTACATTTCGACCGAAGGCCTGCGACAACACAGTCCTAACAGCAAAGGTAAGCAAAGTTGGCTGTAATTAATGAAACTTGTGCTTAGCATAGCAGCCTTCACTTGCATTCAATCCCCCCCCATTAAAGCAAGATATTACAAATATATTACAAATTTGGGCTGTAATGATGATGATGAAGTCATGTTAAACTGTATATCATCAGGGCTATGCTTCGGCCCATAGCATCGAGCCCATACCATGATTATGGTTTGTTTGTTTTGTTTATTTCAAACATGAACATAAAAGAGTCATGAATAGTACATTATTATGATAAAGAAATCACCACATGTTCAAAAAGGAGTAGGAAGAAGTAAAAATTATCTAATTCTACCCCTTTTTTCATACAACACATAATTACTTCAGCATCCTGAAGATATTTACCACTATATGCTTTAACATGTCCATTCAGCATGTTTAACCAAAAAATAAACAAGAGCATGTCACTTTGAAAGACTGCGCTGTGTTGCGCCTGACCCACTGCTCTGGAGTGCTGTCCAGCACAGCAATTTTTTGAGTGTGTGTGTCTCCCTGCACTGGAATCAGAAAAAAAACACGGAAGAGGAAAACAGCTCAGAAGTTGTGGTGCCTTTGTCATGGACCAGAGAGCAAGGACAACATGGTAGCCTGTGACAACCAAAACTGCACAATTGTGTGGTTCCATCTAAGTTGTGTGGGGCTACAGCATGCACCTGCCAAAGAAGAGAGTTGGATCTGTTCTCGTTGTTCCACCCACTCCCAAGCAACTGCCTGATCAGTTCAGCCCCAGTTTGAATAGCAATACTATAAGAGCAGCAGATTCTGCATGCAGTTTAAGTTTATATTGTTACATAAAAAAACAAAGATTTCTGTCTAGTTTTTGCTTGAAACAGTATGTTAGAGCTTTATCCCATCCAAATTCATCAGATATGGCATTTTCAATCCCTTCAGCTCTGGATGACAGAGTGTGATCTTTATGGAAAACCATTTCTGTAAAATGCATTTTAAAATTGCCTTTAATTTTGCTTCGCTCATCTAAAGTAAGGGCTGTATTTGGACAGGCTCCTCATCCATTACTGAAATGCTTCAACTTTTATTGCAGCTCATTCTGCCACTCCAGTTGATGTCATCATTGTCAGATTTTAGTCTATCTGCTCACTGAAAATGAATGTGATTCACTCTAATATTTTGCAGCTTCACTATTGTTGTCAATTAAATTGTCAGTTTAAAGCCCAATTAGTTAGACACGCCATGGTAAAACCTGAGTGTTCTGTCACTGTCCTGGAATTGTGGTGTGTTGCATTAAACACAGTGAGGCCTACACCCACCCACCCACACACACACACACACACACACAAAGCCAGCTGCAAAAAATAATCACATATTACTCAATCACACATATCAAAGTCACTTTTCTCAATAACACAATTTTATAAGTGTACTTTTGTTCTTATCGTAAGCGACTCCAGCTAACATCACAACTAATTATCATACACCGCCTACATTACCAGATAAGATGTGCATGTGTGTATGCAGCCTCAGAGTGCACTGTATGTAGTACTTTATGCATGTGTGTATCAGTGGATGTTGTTGTTGCAGTTGCAGATCAGGCTGAATTGCACATTACTGTTCTACTTTTGTTGTTGCACTTTTTAAGTTGCACTTTTTAAAACCATGTTTGTTCTAAAACATGGGATGTTAGAAAGGTGAATGACCTGAAAGGTTTTATTGTTTGTACTTAGTTCTTTGTCAGTATTTACTTGCATGTGCAGGGTTAGGGTTAGGGTTAGTTACAGTACTTGATTACATGCACTTTGTTACTGTCCACCACTGATTTGCACACATAGTTTGCACTATTGTAAGTAGTTGTCAACATCTGACTTACACCACTACCATTAAAACTTACCCTGTGTGCACGACATTTGGTTTCCATACTTCATTTGGCTATCAAAGTGTTGATGACAAGGAAACAGTCAAGAACAACACATTTATGAAAAATGTCATTGTACATACTTTATTGTTCATGACAAGACTCTCTGAAAAAGAAAAATTATATATTTTACTGGCAGTAGAGAGAGTTTAAGCTGTTTAAAACCATGTCTGTGTTGTGTGTGAAGTTAGATTAGCAATATACAGCAGCCACTGTTAATAAAACAATATAAACAATTTCATGTAGAAACAAGACTGGGTCAAATGCAGTTCTAAAATGCATAACAAGGAGAAGTGGCAAGCAGGATAAAGCATCAGCACACATTGTATTCTTAAACTGTAACGGATATTGATTTGTTGCCGCACAACAGTGACAATTGTATCCAAAAAAGTGGCTTCCTCATCTTCACATGGAAGTATCATATTGATGGGTATGGTTCCTGTTAAGATTTGATACTTCTGACAAATATTTCCGATAACCCTTTCAACGTGGATTCTTAGATGTGCTATTTTTCTAGTCTCCTCTACATCTCTTGCAGCTAGCTGACAGCGGCCTTTTATAAAGGCTGGGGGTTTGACCTCTGCACACAACATGCCAACACTTTCCTGTATGTCAAAACCTCTATCAGCCAAGACAATGTCCCCTGGCAACAAATTGTCACGAAAACTACTGTTCTGTGTGATATGTTTGTCACTTGTACGGCCACCCCACCCTTTTGATAGGAAACAAATAGATCCCTTGGGTGCAGGGGCGGCCATCGGGAGTACCGGGAGTTTTCCCAGTGGGCCGCTGGACAATTGGGCCGATAAACCACATAGTATTAAAATAGAGACAAAAAACCTGCAGTTGAAAATCGATTGGTATGTGCCTAGATAGACTGGCCCAT
The DNA here is from genome assembly GCF_046629955.1 of Centroberyx affinis. Taxonomy (NCBI): domain Eukaryota; kingdom Metazoa; phylum Chordata; class Actinopteri; order Beryciformes; family Berycidae; genus Centroberyx; species Centroberyx affinis. Next base: position 8,419 of record NW_027280399.1, read on the forward strand.
AATGTTGTGGCTACTGGCCCACACAGGGGTGGGGCGGGGCGGGGCGGTTTTAATATGATAGGCTATGGTCTACCAAATAGTTTAACATATCCCTACCTCGTAGCCAGTTAACTTTGGTCCATGTGGGTCTGTCCCGCCCCTTTCCCATCGCTGTTGTCAATCAGACACTGCACATCACAACGTGTACCTAACCCCTAGCCCGTGTATCGGTGCGTTAAAATTGATTAAAAAAACATGCTACCAAACGTAAGGGTGGTGCTGAAAAGCTGAGGGAAAAAAAAAGAAGTCACTTGAGGCAGATGCAGCAAAGTGCCTCAAAATGACTGACTATTTGTTTGGTGGAGACGGCAGTGGGGATGGCCCCAGTACTAGCGGTGAACAACACAATACGTCCATGGGTGAACATAGTGAGCCCAGCAATGAGACAGACAGCAGAGATGAGGGCAAGGGCATATCAGCAGAGTCAGAGCCAGCACAGACCCCAGAGCCCAGGCAAAGCACCAGTGACATGGTAAGGTTGATGATGATAAGGCTTATTTGGCTAGCTTGCTTTTTAGCCATATCAGTCACAAATGAGGTAGCTACACAGGTATCAATGAGACATTCTAATATGATGACTTGACTGTTTTTTGTTTGATTAGCTTGGACTAACCACAAATCAGATCTTTTTTCCGGGTTTAATGAAACAAAAACTACTAAAATGGTAAATGTGGGCCCTGTATTTCTCAACCTGCTGTACTGTCTAGTTGAAATTAGCCTGTTACTACAATGACTGCTGCTACCACTAGTACTACTAGGCCTAGTATACTAATACAGGTATATTAACATCCTAACATTATGTACTAATATTAAATACTACCATTTTAATATTTTACTGATAGTGTTATGTTTTAGTGGTATAGGCTACTAACATAATAATCAATACTAATTACTCATCTAGGCTGAGGATAATCCAGCTGCTGTTGACAGAGATAGCCAGGGCCAGGAAGTCAGTGCCCCTTCAAATGTTGATTTCTTTACAAGGCCAAAATCAGAGGCCTTAGACCGCTTTTTCAGTTTTCACCCCTCCTTGAGGAGAGCTAGATAGATGTTTCTAGTTTTGAAAATGTATTTTAATGGCTCCTTTTGTGATGTACTTGCATAAAATTCTCAAGAATGCAGGAATAAAGGTCTCTAAAGATCCAGACCCCCCGACAAATGCTTTGTCCGGAGAGTGGGCTGACCAGGGACAAATTCCCAGGCCATTTTTTTGCCCCAGTCCGCCCCTGCTTGGGTGTAATACCTATTAAATACTTCATAGTGTGATTGTGCTTGTAGCTGGAAAACATTTGGGCACGTGCTTTCAGATTGGATGGTTTCTCTGTGAAAATCTCAAAACAGTCAATAATCACTGCTACTCTGTGTCCAAAGGCCTCCGCAAACTGGTGAGGCATAATTTTGTGCAAAGTGTCTCTATCTGGTCATACAATCGAACGCCTCAGGTTTGCATATAAAAATGACACAATTTCATTGAATGTTCTGTACACTGTCTTTGGGGAAACACGAAAGAGATGGGCTAGGTGTTGTGCAGGCAGATCCAATA
>NW_027280399.1:15000-35154 GCF_046629955.1 Centroberyx affinis
AGTCCAGCTCGGAAAAACCAGACGAGAAACGTGGAAGCTAGCGAGATTTTGTTTGCCCAACGTAGAATCCTGTTCCCCATACAACAGATAATGTTCTGCCTGTCAACGTTAGCTAGCTAGCTAGTTAGCATAGAACGTTAGCATCTGTAAGTGCTAACGTTCTAGTTCTAGTAGCATTTCAAATTCATATGTTTAACCATTACTACACGGGTGTTTTAATAGATTTAAGGTCATGTGATGCTGAAAGTAGAACTGGGAATGGAAAGTGTGGATTATAAACATGTTAACAGTAATGCTGTGTATCGTTGACGTGACGTCAGATAACTCAGGATTTGAAATCTTGTCTGAGTTTCCTGCTTGATATTCTCACTTGGACTGCCATCCCATTGTGTTTTTGCCCAGTACCAAGCCCCAACTTTTGACGCATTGCTGACATCTCTGGAACGCAGCATTAGCAAGAGCAGCAAAGGTTTTCAATCCAAACAATCACTATGTAGATAAAGCCAGCGGAGGGGCTGCAGATTGCCAGTTGATCTCTGGGAAGTGCAGTTGCTAAAACATCATTGCAATTAGCACTTAGCACCAAAGATGGAGACTAAATCAAACAGATGAGTCATATTTTTGGCATGTGGCATTAGGCAAATATTCAGGTTATAATTATGGATATTAAATCCTGACCATAAGCGGGCACTCTTCCAGTTTCAGCGTTCACCTGAGCTCCGAGCGGAACGCACAGACGAGCCGATATCAGGTTTGTGATGTCAGCAGCTAGGTTTCCATCCAGGTGGTTTTATGCAAATTATGATGTGGCGAATTAGAAAAGCTGCAGGGAAATGTCAAAAAAGATCCGAGACCGAGATCTGTTGGAATTGCTCAAGTCATACCTATGAGGATGTGGCTTTGTGGCCGTGTAACCGGGCAGAGACGAGTGTCGCCTCGAATCAGCTCATATAGGCACCGACGAGAATGCGAGCCCGGGGGCCTGCTCTGGTTAACGCCTGCTCAGGTTCGTGCTCGAGTGCGTGTACAATGAAATTTGTCCTCCTAGTTAAGCAGAAGTAGGCGTAAGTAGAAGTAAGAGTGCTGTGTGGGTGGGAGCCTTTGTACTTGTTTTTCTGAGCTGGGAGAAGACAACATGATTGGGGAAAAACAAGTCTTTATTTGCTTTGATTGGTTGTTTTTTTGTCTTTTTTTTTTTTTTAAAGCCTCAGTTGTGTGGCTCAGGGCGAGACTGCTGGCCGCTGTAAGTGTTTCATTAAAGGGGGGAACAAGTGGTTGTGGAAATGCTCAGACGCACTGGAACGCAAATTAACCTTGACATTTTGAGTTTAGTTCCTCAGGATTCGGTGAATCATGTCACGTGCGCGATGCAAGTTTGGCAAGGATGAACCGAGCTTTTCTTCCCTGCCCGCCTCACAAACATTTGCCCCTAAACTCTGTGTGTGTGTGTGTGTGTGTGTGTTTGGGTCTGGGTCTGTTTGCGTCTGCACATGTACACTTGATCCTCAGTTCTTTGCAATCGGTCGGGGTTCCCAGGCCAGCGAATAGCTGCAGTGTGTGACTAACTCAGGGGTGTTGCAGCTGTGTGCACCGACCACAGCTGTTGGGATGGAAAAATAGAGCGAAGGGGAGAGAGAGTGAGAGAGAGAGAGAGAGAGCTGACTAACCCCAACCCCTTAATCACAAAGGTGTTTTTGTTTAGCAGCTAAAAAGTGCTGTAGGAACTGGATGCATCAAGCTGACGTTCTTATCCAGAGAGACTTAACATTGAGTCTAATAGTAGAGTAACCTTAATTTCCTAAATCACCAACATTACAAGCAACCAATAGTAAGGAGGTCAAGGGTCACAGTGCTCTGACAATACTCATGTTTCCATAGATGCAAGGAAAGGCAAAAAGAAATCAGAGCTGAGGAAAGAGATAAAAGGGATTTTTTTTTACTTCAGGATAAGACCAAAGTCAGCATGTGGGCCTGGGAATCCCCCTCTCTCCGAGGAAATGGTTTAACCCAATTATGACTGACTGAGTTTAGACTGAGCTGAGCTTCTCTCCTTCATTCCACAGCTGTAATTGTTTCAGCCTCGTTGAGACACGCTGCATTCAGGTTCATAAAATTGCTAAGTAGATCAAGCAATCGCACAAATCAAAAAGTGGGATTTTTTTTTTTCCTGAATAGAACAAAAATGTCGAAGCGTGTGTCGCTCGGCCGTCGTCAGTGTTGGTAGAGAGCGATGGATGTTTGTCAGATGTGAGGAAGTAGTGAAATGGCGGAAGTCATCAGTGCAGCGAGGAGAAGTTGGTGGCTTGGCTTTGATTGCCAGATTAGAAAACCACAACTCTGCTGTTCCTCTCGCTTTGGCATGCATCAACACACAAAGGGTCTGAACAGTTTTGTTTTCGAAAATGACAATATAAGACCTTGAGTCAACAAGGCATCAGTGAATCCTGTGTACCGACTATGGTTCGACTGATAGGAGTTTTTGAAAGCGCTATACTATAAAGCGTTAATTTGTGCAGACGTTTGTTATCTTTAAGTTTGACCGTTTTTATGCCAAATAATTAAGAATTAAAAATAATAATAGTTTTCAGTGTTTTCCCCCAAATTTTCTTCTGGGGTGCCCCTGAAACAGCATTTTGATCATTATGGGACATTAAAACTCTCCACTGAAACCCAGACTGATGAAATACCTATACAATGGTAGGGAAACTCTGGAATACATTACTGCCTTTAAATGATGATAAGAAATGTAATTGAACAATTAAATGAATAAGTAAAACATGCAAAGAAAATTGAATTTCTAGGCCTGATACTGACTATAAAACGACTGACTGCAAAAAAAAAAAAAAAAAAAAACGTATTGTTTAATATAGCCGATATATCAGTCTAACCCAGATACTGACATGTTTTCATTTCAAAACTAATTTCTAGGGGAACAGCTTGGGTTTGCAATGCAAATTTGCCGTGCATCACTCTCATGAGCTATATAGTTATCCTACTTCTCTAACCTGTACTTTCAGCTGTACGTCAGGATCTCTCTGGTGTTTTCATGTAGTTTACCAGGGAAAATCCAGTGTTGGACATCACACAGTGTGGACGGAGGCTATGTGTCCACCGGGAAGCTCTTTCAGCAAATGTTAGTCCTGTTTACCTTGACCTTTCAAATCAGAGGAAGTAAAGCACTGGCTCTACCAGCAGCAGTGGGAACCTCTCTCCTCTTTACAGCGCTGTCTCCTTCTCATTTACAGTCACAGTCGAGCTGTTTGGCTGAGAGCTTAGCATGTTTTAAGCTGATAACAAAAAAAAATATTTCAACTTTTAAACCTGCTTCAAACCGGTTTTCAGTTGCTTAGCAGCAAAAGCCTTGACCTGTGCTTCCCTCACTCTTAGTGCCACTAGCTAAACAAGTTCAGCTGGCTAGCAGCCTAGCTAGCTGCAGCATCAACTGTTACTTATGGTGACCAGATGTCCCGGTTTGTCCGGGATTGTCCCGGTTTCAAGATGGGTGTCCCGAGTCCCGACAAATATCTGTAAAACACTGAAATGTCCCGGTTTTCAACATTCACTACCAAATTGTCCCGGTTTTCACCACAATTAAAATAATAATACTTGTTACATAGATGTTTATCATGTTCTGTCCCGCTCATTATTATGTAACCCAATCAGAAAACATAAACTCTGCGGTGCGAGTTTATACAAAAAAGAAGAAACGGACTGTATAGGATAAATTCAATAAAACACTGAGCTGGCAAAAACCTACAATCATCCCAGTGTTCTTCCAGGCTTTCCCTGTTTTATCTTTGTGTTTGGAATGCTTTGATGATGAAATGGTACAACAACAGGATGGTAATTGTTGGTGTTCGCTGCCATTTTTCCCAAACAAACCTAGGAAAGCCTCCTCGATTCTGATTGGCAAAATGCATGGTGATGGTGGAGCCGTTTGTCCAGTTGAACTTTATGTCTGTCAACACAAATGGAAATCTGACTGAGACGGATGTGTCATCAGCCCTGTCCAGACGACAGACCCTTCTCATTGAAAATGAACTGAAAATTACATTTGCGGACAGACAGGACGGAAGCAGTTTTGCTCTTCTGTTTTTCCTCATCCTGAGTTTATGACAGGGAAGATGCTTGTTTCCATGCCTCTGAAGTGAGGCTGGGTGTGGCTGCTGGACCCTCCCTGCTCTCCACCAGCAGGCTTTCATCAGCTGGCAGATCGTCCCACAGACAGGAAGCGGGCAGAGGCAGCACCGCAGCACTGCACTGCATGCACAAGACAGCTTTCGGATGCATGTGTGTTTCAATGCACATGCGATGATGTATTTCTCCCTCACCTTATCCTTTGTGCTTTTGAAAGTATAAGGAGATACTGTAAGTAATATTTACATTTACATTTATATTCAGTATATTCATATGCAGCCTAACAACCTATTTATAGGATTAATCTACTCTAGGGCTTGTCCAATATATTGGTTTGCCGATCAGGTCAATATTGGCCTTTTATTAAATATTGGATGTTTGCCAATCAGTGCTGATATGATGGCGGTTCCTCCCTGACCACAGCTACAGGAAAAAAAAACAAAAAAAACTTTTTATTTATTCATCTAATTGCTAAATTACGTTTTTTTGTGTGAATTAATCATTCATTTAAAAGGTATTAAGGTATCCCGGAGTTTCCTCTACCACTGGATATGTGTGGTGGCTCACTCTGCTGACACTAAACGAATTTCATCAGTCTGGTTTCAGTGGAGAGTTTTAGTGTCCCATGATGGTCTAAATGCTGTTTCAGAGGCTTTTCACCCGGACAAGAAGAAAATTCAGGGGGAAACTCTGAATGCTATTTTTGTAGGGACGCCCCGATAACGTTTTTTGCCACCGATTGTCTATGAGCCATATCTGGCGATACCGATCGGCCATACCGATAGTTTTTTTGTTTTGTTATAGCAGCTGGTTTAGCAGTATTATATCTATGTATTATATCTAGTAGTCTAACAGTTTCCATTTTACATACATTTCATCCATCAAATTGAGTCCTGGTTAAAAAGTATCCACATTTTCTTTTTTTCTACCTCAATATTTACTTGATCAGTATGTAAACAAATGATTTAGTGAGATAACCAAAGCACAAGACTCAGACTGTTGCCACTTGCCTGTGTTGTTGAGTCGAGTTAAATAAATGGAGACACCCTCCGAAGATATGTATCCATTTCAGTCTTTGTTTTTGTATAAGTGAATGTTCTTAAGAGAGAGAGAAATGAGATTTTTCAGTTGCCTCTCCGGCAGTCTTCAAAAACCCACATCGGTCGAATCCCACTAGGTATCCTGAGGGAAAGCATCGTTTTCTATTCTTTTCTACCTATTCTACTCTATGGGACTCTACATGTAGCACGGCCCGGCTGGCCGTCGCTCAGCCAAGCAGAGGAACTACAAACCTGTCAGAGGGAATAGACTCATGTTGGCTCACCGGCCTTCCGGCTATTCAAACTGGAATGTTAGTCCTGTGTACCGTGACCTTTCAAAACACAGGAAGTGAAGCGCTGCCACGACCAACAACAACAGCAGCAGCAGCAGCAGTAAAGCTGTGTGTCCACGGGGAAACGCTCTTTATGGCCAATGCAGGTCTTATCTACCGTGACCTTTCCAAACGGAGGAAGTTAAAGCACTGCCACTGGTAGCAGCGGCAGTAAGGAACTTCTTCTACAGCGCTATATAGCTTATTCTTCTTATGATTTACAATGCTGACTGAGACTTGGCATGTTTTTAAAGCTCTGAATGCTACAAGTTAGACATTTCAACTTTGAGCAAAGAGCGACAGGCTTCACGTAGGTTTTCAAAAGGCTGTGTGTCCACCGGGAACTTCTCCTACAGCAATATAGCTTCTTTTTCTAATGATTTACAATGGAGAAGCATAGGGCTGGGCGATAATTCAATATTAACGTTCATCGTCTTTCAGTGGAATCATATCGTGATGATATGAAGATATTTTGATATCGTCACACACATTTCTGCTGTCTAAATTGATGATGACAAGCACATTTTATTTAAAACTCTCATAAAATGAGGTATGGTAGGAATATTATTTGAAAATTTCAGTTTTGTTTGACACCACACCTAACATCACCATTCGGTTCAATGAGATGAACATTAATTTGATTATTTAACGTGATTTTGCATACATGAACCATATCTATCGATATATATTGATATCGAGAAAAATCCTTATGATTATCATGATATTGATTTCAACCATATCGCCCAGCCCTAGAGAAGCATGTTACTGACTGAGACTTGTTTTTAGAGCTCTGAGCACTAAACGTTGTTGAGTGAGGGGGGGGGGGGGGGGCTTTTTTCAATCTGGGCAGTTTCACACATCTACGATTCTACGCAGCTTTACAGATCGCTTTAGATCACTTTCTGTATACACTGACCAACTTTTGATTTTGTGCCTTTTTTTTTATGCCTCCTACATATCATATCGTTCTGAAAAATCATGAAGGTTCAGGGCTTTCAGAAGTTTGTGTCGGGCGGTTCTCAGAAGCAGTTCTGACGAAGCATATCCAAGCCTTTACAGTTCAGTAGGCTACATCTTTAGCATGGGCAGCCCCGGTGGGAATTGAACCCCTAACCTCGGCAGCGTCGGTGCCTTGCTCTACATGTCGAGGGACACCGGACCGACAGAAATCACAATTTAACTGCTTTCCTTCCCAGTCATATCCAGATTTTGTTTTTCACATCCCTGATTTTAGGCAATTTGGCTGATGTTGTTATTCAAGAATAACTACCAATAAATCAACAGTTCTAATCCCAATAGTAATTTGCTCATGGTGTTTTGCATTGTTCATCATTCATTCTAAAATATAGGGTCCAGTCTGAGAAGTTGGTATTTTGTCAACCTACGACTTAAGTTTCCCCACGTCCTTTAAAAGGTCCCATAGTTTCCTTTAGTTTTTTTCCTTCCTTTTGTGCCATCGATCATTTTCTAAGGGTAGGTGTCACATTTCTGAAACTATGAATCTGGCAATGTGGACCGAACCCTTTTAACTGTAGCTTTTTAATATTTCCATCCAGAGGTTTGTTGATTATCACCTGCGCCTGTTCACTGTCCTGTGGTTTAACACCTTGTGTCCCCCCTGTAACCTGCTGCAGGTGCAACACGTCGGCTGCACCTCACCTACTAAACACCCTGCTCATGTCTCACTGTTGGATAGCTGCCTTTTATTCTCAGCTCTTACCAAACAGGATTTTTTGTTTTTGATCCTATACTTAACTGGATTTATGCTTTATTAGCCGGGGCGCAGTCGGGTGTGACAGGAAAGACGGTGACAAAGATCATGACGGTGCAAGTTCACGCTAAGCACCTGAGCTTTGCTGCACTGCCCTATTAAACTGGAGTGTTATGGAGAGAATGGGAGCTCTCCTTTCTTTTTTCCTGTACTGCCAGCCCACCCAGGCTCTCAGGCCCGGTGCAGAACCCAGCTAAAGATGGAAAAAGGCTTCAAATGTTACTACAACCCAACCCAACCCAACCCAACCCAAACCGTCCCCCCCCCCCCCCCCCCGCTATGGCTACTTTGGACCGATCCTCGCTATGGAATGCAAGGGCCAGGCTGTGTCCACGAGAGGAGAAAGAGGGGCAGGAATCAGTGAAGAAGAAGAAGAAGGAGGGCTTTGGCAATGAGGGATGGGTGGAAGAAGGGATGGAAGGAGGAAGAGCGAGAAGGAGAGATAAATGGAGAGGAAAGAGGAGGTGGAGGAGGAGAAGGTCAGGCGCCCCAGGCAGCTGAGCATCCCTCCTCCTCCTCCTCCTCCTCCTTCTCCACCCAGGTCACGTGACTCTGGGTTGGGGTTGGGGGGGGGGGGGGGCGTCATGGCGGCTGTAATCCCTCAGCATGCGACTGCACACGCTGAGAGGAAGATGAGGAAGCGATGAGGATGTGTAGGTAGAATGAAGGGTAGAGATGCAGTGAGAAAACACGTAAAAAAGAAAAAAGAAATCTTACCACTCGATGTTCTTGATTTTCCTTTTTAATTTACATCGTTAGTTTGCGCCTTTTTTGTAACTATACCACTTTCTGGATTTATCTGGATTTCATCTGATTTTCTGACTGTGACAGTTCCTCTGCGCCTTTATAAATATAACAGGGTCATGAAGAAGTGAAAAAAATATCTATGCTTAAAGCCTTAAAAGGTATTAAAATGTCTTAAATCCAGTTATTACATGTCTTATTTTTTCTATTTTTTCACTGTGTAGTGACAGGTTTCTCTGCACTTCTTATCCACTCCTAGATTAAAACAGAACAGGGTTAGTAGAACAATCTGCATCCTGTCTGCTTTACTAAACACAACTGGACTTCATGTACCTTGACATTTGACACAACATGAACACAACATTAACATGAACACAACATTCATTAGTATCTGTGTTCAATTAGAAACAGGCTTTTGACAGCTTTGTGTATTTATTTTGGTTTTTAAAAATTGGCTTTAAATTTGATTCCAGGCAGCGTTAAACAGGTCGGAAAAGTCTTAAATTTGGCTTTTTGAAACCTGCAGATACCCTGTTGACCCAGATCTGCCATGAAGAAAACACACACACACACACACACACACAGCCCCCCAAAAGCCCTGGCCTGGTGTTAACAGTCTGGCCCATTATCCAAACATACAGGGCTGCCTCTAATGAGCAGCTTATGGCCATGATGTGATTGGCTCTTTTCTTAACTTCTTTTCTTCATCCCCACCCACCCACACACACACACACACACACACACACACACACACACACACACACACACACACACACACACACACACACACACAAGGGGCTGGGTTTGGCTGGTGCCCCTCCATCCTCGCAGCATCTCGCCCAGGTCATGAGAGGATTATCAAGCAGCAGGGAAGAGGCATGCTGATCAATATGGGCCGTTCTTATGATCACACACACACACACACACACACACACACACACTTTCCATTCTTTATCATCATCCATCATTTTCTACTTGCTCTTCGTCTTCCTGCTCATCATCAGAATAATCCTGATGAACACAGGGTTCTTTTTGCAGGAACAGTTTCTTATAGATCTTTTGTCAAGAGACTGTGACCTCTGACCTTTGACCTCCTTACCGCTGGCTGCTTGTAATATTGGTGCTCTAGGAACTGAAGCTTATTCTGTAGTTCCAGCCATCATAAGTCTCTTAATGCCTAAAATGCCTTAAATGTCAAAACAGCACCGCTACTTTTTTAAAAGTCATTTTAATTTCCGAGCCGGACTCGTCCTTTGTGTCGTATTGGTTTTTGTCTCCGCCTGATAAAGTTGTTATATAATGCACTCAGCTCCAGTATGTGTTGATGTGGTGTTAGGTGGAGCGGTGGAGCGACAGATGCATTCAGATGGTGGAAATAGACGGCTTGTTGTAGCAGCAAGGCAGTGATGCTGAGAGAGAGACTGAGAGAGAGAGAGAGAGTGTATAAAGTCTCTCTGTCTCTCTCTCTCTCTTTCTCTCTGTCTCTCTCTCTTTCTCTGCCTCTGTCTCTCTCTCTCTCTGTCTGTCTATCTCTCTCTCTTTCTCTCTCTCTCTGTCTCTCCCCCTCTCTCTGTCTCTCTTTCTCTGCCTCTCTGTCTCTCTCTCTGTCTGTCTCTCTCTCTCTCTTTCTCTCTCTCACTCTCCCCCTCACTGTCTCTTTCTCTGCCTCTCTCTCTGTCTGTCTATCTCTCTGTCTCTCTCTCTCTCTTCTGTCTCTCTCTCTGTCTCTCTTTCTTCTGTCTCTTTTTGTCTCTCTCTCTGTCTCTCTCTCTTCTGTCTCTCTCTGTCTCGCTCATCTGTCTCTTCCTATCTCTCTCTTTCTGCCTCTCTCTTTCTCTCTCTCTCTCCCCTCTCTGTCTCTCTGTCTGTTTCTCTCTGTGTCTCTCTCTCCCTCTCTCTCTCTCACACAACTGAGAGAGAGAGAGAGAGAGAGAGAAAGCTTGCTGGCAAGTTTTCTCGAAGGAATGAAAAACAAAATCAGCTACTTCTGGAGAACAGTTGACAAAGCAAAGGTTCTGGCTGCAGTGGCCTTCATCGGGCTTATCCGTTTGCACTGTGACATCCAACATGGCCGCCTCAGTTTACTCTTGTTTGCTTGTAATGTTGGCGATCGAGGAATCAAACCGTCTCCTGCTGCTGCAGACCTCGCCCATCGCTCTGGATAAGAGTGTCAGCTAAATGCCTAAACTGTGAATGGAAATGTAATTTGGAAGTAAATGGTGGCGTTGTGCTGCAGCCTGAAGAGCCGATTGTGTCGGCCGGGCAGAACAAGTGTTGCAGTTTATTAGGTTTATTATGTACCTTATTATGAAGAAGTGTCGTCTTTTTTTTTTTTTTTTTTTTTGCTCTTGTATCCTTATTTGCAGTCTCACTGACGAGCAGAAGTGCTGCTGCTCACATTCCCTGCTGGTTTAGAAAGTTTCGGAGTGTAAACTTTTTTTTTTTTTGTTGTGTAAAATTCACCTGCAACTTCCACTGTTTTAGAAGCCAACTACAGTTTTTGGATGGAAATTAGAGATGTTCCGATACTATTCAATCCTTCCAGATACCGATTCCGATACCTTAACTTGCGTATTGGCCGATACCGAGTACCGATCCGATACCAGTGCGTTAAAGAAAAAATATATATATATTATTATTATTTTTGAACAGCTGTATACTACTAACCCTGTATGGATGTGATATAATTGCTATCATTGTTGTATGGCCTGGCTCAGGTTAAACCCTTTGTAAAACATGAACAAATACATACAGAGAATGAATGCCATAGAACTTTATTATTTAGTTTGACAGTCAGTCATAACTGAAAAAGAACATAAATAAATAAATCTAGGAATAAATAACAATTCCTTTAAAAAACTGTTAAAGTGCAGCCACAATTTAGTAAAATAAAAGACATTTAATGGAAATATCCAATATTTGAGTGTTTGTTATATTTTCATTCCCCCTGAACGTCCCGGTGTGGTGTATCAGATGCTTCCGTCACTCCTGACCAATCACAGCCTCTGAATGCTCAACGTGCGGTCATGTGACCAAAACCACAGAGAAGGAAATCCTGAAAAGTAAAAGTGGAACATCATCTCATCTGAAGACACTTTGGTTTGAAACCAGATAAAGTAATAAAGTATTAAATTAAATATTTGAATTTAGTAAATAAGGACACAATAAGAGGGAGACAGTAAGAGTGAAAACAAGACTTTCTAGCTGCTGCTGTTTTGAGAAATACTGTGAAAATATATATTAAGGGTTTCAGAAACAAATAAGTGATTAATAACTGTGATCACAATATTTAGCTAAATGATCGGGATTATATATTTTTTTTGGTGTTCAAAGCCAGCAATCAGATTCCTGCTTGAGAGATTATTGTCGCAGCAACTCATCTTGCAAGAGTCAGTTTTATCCTTTAGCCTTGGATTCAGAGGAGTGTGGCCTGAGTCATGAGTGGGCACACACACACACACACACACACACACAGTCAATGTCAGTGTATCAGTCATGCATGTTCAATGTGTCTTGATGGGCCTCACACATACATGAAGCACAGACCCCCCTATATACACACACACACACTCTCTCTCTCTATCTCTCTCTCTCTCTCTCTCCCCCCCTCTCTCTCTCTCTCTCTCTAGCGCTCCACCTTATTGATTTTCCACACCGCGGCCTCGCTGCCTCTCAGACAACGGCTCCTTCATGCTGTTATCTCTGACCTCCTCCTGACTGATAAAACACACTGAAAGCTTCTCTGTTTGGAGCCAAAATGGCCGCCGCCGCCTCCGCCGCCACCATGGCTGGCTGGCTGCTTGCTCGCACGGTCCATGTGCCGTGAGGTGGGGGGTTAAGCTGACCCATGGGTGCTGACTTGGCTATCTCAAACCCCTTTCCTTAACCATTCTACTTCCACTCATCATCATGAACAATCCCAATTGTTGTTGACTATAAAATGTATATAAATTTGTATGACTATAAATTAGGGCTGCAACTAACATTAATTTATAGTTTTTTTTATTAATCGACTAATAGTAATACACTAATAATAGTCTGTAAAGCATCAAAAATGATGACAAATGCCCATCACAGTAGATTTTATAATGATATGAAACAGAGAAAAACAGCAAATCTGGGAAACTGTAACCAGCAGTTGTTTGGTATTTTTACTTGAACACATGTGAACACCAATTACGCTTAATTTCGTCAAAGCAAAACATTTTTCCAAGGCGCCTATAGCTGCAGCAGTGTCACTGGATATCCCACAGACACGCTCTAGACTGTTCCCAGACTGGGAATTTCAACGGAAGCTACATCAGGCTTTTTCTTTTTCCCTTATCTCAGGCCCACAACTCCCTGTTTCCCATACGGATTCATCTTTTCCTAGCTTCTTCCCTGTCATTTCTCTGCTGTCTTGTATTGACATGATCATATCATAGAGCTCAGATTTTCCATCAGTCTCTTTTCTCCACTTTTTCCCAAAATGAGAGATCTGCCATTTGAGGTGAAAAAGTGACACCTATTCAAAATGACTAGTGGCCACTTTAAGGGCAACTTCAACTGTTGTTTGACAAAGTGGGAACAGTTTTGAACACTGAATCCCTCATCCATATATTTTAGAGATATAGAACGATGAGCTTCAGGTAATGGATTTTTTTTTTTTGAGATCCTGTTTTGGAAGAGAACTTTTTTCTTCTCCAGGACTTTTCCAGGCCAAATCCTTGGCCGGGCCGCCGTCCCACTGAATCCACTGAATCCACTGAATCCACTGAATCCGGCTCCGGCTCCGGCTCTAAGCTCTGGACTAGTACAACTAAATAAGAACTAAATAAGTATTTGATAAACTGGCCTGCCAGATAAAGGCACAACCCAGTCTCCCTCCTGTGGGCTTATAGGCTCTTGACCCACCACCCCCCCCCACCCCCCCCCCCCCACACACACACACACACACACACACACACACACACACACACACACACAGCTAACTCTGAGCATCTGCTTGAGGCTCTTAAAGACATTGTTGGCCTGTCTGAGCTTCTGTGGTTTAGAAGGGGTGGCTGTGGTGTGTGTTTGTGTGTGTGTGTTTGTGTGCATGTGTGTGAGTGCGGGGGGGGGGAGTTACTGTATGGGTGGCCATCTGGAGAGGGAAAACAAGGCTTGGGGGGGCTGTTTGTCTGTGTACAGGCTTAATAGAGAAGTCTTGGAGAGCAGATTGCTAAACTGTGGGAGAACTTGGTCTATCTGCAACTTTTCTCCTACAGGCAGCGAAGCATACTGTTAGCCCCGCCCACGTCCCCCTCATTGGTCGAGTTCCCGCCCTGACAGCTGTCAGTCATCTTGATGATGTCATGTCCACAGCCGATCTGACGCCGATGTTAACCGTGTTTCTGAACGTTTCGCTTCGCTCTTCTTTCTTTTCTTCCTGCTTTCCTCCGTTGTTGTTGTTGTTGTTGTTGTTGTTTTGACTTCCTGCTCTGCGGTCGCTAGCCTCACCTTGACAGACACAATCGGCTGACCGCTGGCCCTGCCTACAAGACACGCCCACAGGAAGTGGTTTACGCCCCAAAAATGCCCCAACATCACTGAAAAGACAATTTCAGGCAAACAGTGGATTCAGGCCTGAATAGATCCTATTTATCATATTTATTGTTATTTTAATGTGGTAAAAGTTGCACACCGTATTTCCTCTAATATTGGCCCGGGCCTTTATTTACCTCAACTGCAGAGGGTACCAGGCCTTTATTGGAAGCAGGCTTATATTAGAGACAGGCCTTTATTTCTAATTCCCTCTGTTTGATAAGTATATTTGCTTATATTTTAGTACGAAGCCTCCTTGTTTTCTGATCTGCTTCTGCTTCTGGAAATACAGTATTACAGCTTCAAGCGACATGTTTTTGTGGAATGGCCACTTTGTTGGACGATACATCACATGTCAAGCAAGACAAGTCAAGTCATTGCTCAGCTCAAGCAAGTCACAAGTCAAGTCATATGAAATTCTGATGATCTACCCCAGTTTCCACATTTAAATCAGTTAAAAGACAGCGGTCATGAAAAGTTGAGTTTTATTTTCAACATTAACGAAAACTGTTGCAGCCTGCTTACATCTTATAAATCTTACTGATATTTGACATTTTGTGGCAATCACTCGAGTCTGACTCGAGTCAAGTCATGTGACTCGAGTCCCCCACCTCTGTCATCATCCTTTGTTTTTTGTGACGCTCCTCTCCACAGGGAGGAGGTTCAGTGTCTTGCTCACGGGCGCTTCAGCAGGGAGGAAGGCCTACCGACACGGAGGCTTAAACTCAGGCTTTTTAAACTCAGGCTTTTTTAAACTCAGCCTTTTTAACCCCAGGCTTTTTAAACTCAGGCTTTTTAACCTCAGGCTTTTTAAACTCAGGCTTTTTAAACTCAGGCTTTTTAACCTCAGGCTTTTTAAACTCAGGCTTTTTAAACTCAGGCTTTTTAACCTCAGGCTTTTTAAACTCAGGCTTTTTAAACTCAGGCTTTTTAACCTCAGGCTTTTTAAACTCAGGCTTTTTAACCTCAGGCTTTTTAAACTCAGGCTTTTTAACCTCAGGCTTTTCAACCTCAGGCTTTTTAACCTCAGGCTTTTTAAACTCAGGCTTTTTAACCTCAGGCTTTTTAAACTCAGGCTTTTTAAACTCAGGCTTTCAAATGTCAAGGCGAACGCGGCGAATCGCGTGAAGCGGGAGCGCAATTACCGCCGCTGGAACAATATGAGGAGACGTCGTGTTTTCCTAGTTTGTTCGTCTATTCACGGCACAGTCACGACTCCAAAGTAATCAGTAACTGGGTGACAATCATGTGTCGACTTGGCGGAATATTTTTATCTTCAAAGCAGCTGCGATTGTTGTGAATGCTCGGCGTTGTTCTGCACTGGCTTTTCACGCTCGGCATAAAATATAAAAAAAAAAAAAGAAAAAAATTGTCATTGCTACAATCTGAGCTTTCTTTCCATCTTCTTCTCCGTCTCCTTTCTCTCTCTTGTCCTCTACCTCTTTCTCTCCATCATACCCTCACACACACACACACACACACACACACACTTGTTGCCGTGGCTGCCCATCTGCCCAGGCCTGTTTTTCTTCCTGCAGTCTCTTTTCTCTTCGCCGCGCGGCAGCTGGCCCGGGACGACTGTCAGCCTCATTAGCTTTTGTTTTCATCTGCTTCAAAACACTGTGAGCCCCCCCCCCCCCCTTCTGCCTGTCACCTGACCGCAACCCTGCCCTCCGATTGGACCGCAGCGATGAGCCCCGGCCACCTGACCGCGACCCGGGCCTCTGATTGGTTCCGGAGTTTCTCAAAGCACTTCCTCCTGTAGCCGGGCAGACTCTGTGCGAAACTCCCATGAGAACTGCATGGGCTTCAAAAGCACATATACAATAAAGAGGAAGACACACACACACACACACACATACCATTATATGTACATTAATCCACTATAGTAGTTACACAACCATATAGTGTCCTGCACAGCCTGCATTATAGATAAGAGATGGGTAAAACAGTAGAAGAATGAATATTTGAAAAAACTGGAGTGCAAGCGATGCTGTTTGTGTCTAGAAAGATAAAATCAAGCGCACCTCAAGTTGATGAATTATGTTTAACCATACATACACATACATACATACATATTACAGTATTAAATACTGTAGTTCTTGTTTTTATATATACATACACACTAGAGATGGGACAATAACCAGGACTGCGATATGTCGCTGTAAAAAACAATAACACATATGGCACCAGCAGTTTAAAAAGGAGAAATGCTTTGGGATTGATGTGATAAATTGTTTTTTAAATAATTGTAGCATATTACAGTCCTGGTTTTAAGGTTTTAATCTTATTGATAATCATCGGGTAATATCGTATATCAAGATAATTTTGTTTTGCCAAGATAACTGTACTATGAAATTGGCATGCAAACTCTTTATCACCTTCTTCAGCTTCTTCTTCTCCATCTCTGTTTTCTCTGTTCTCTCACCCCCCCGGACACCAACACACATCACATCATTCACAGTTGTTGCCAGGTGTCCCATCTGCCCACACACACACACACACACACACACACACACACCCCTCTCCCCTGCGATCATGGCGGACCACATTTGTACAGAAGCCTGTTGTTGGCGTTTGGCTGTTGGATGCCGGTTGCGCTGCCCAGGGCGTTTTGACAGCAGCCGGTACACAGTTCACCGTGGGGTCAGACCGGGCATGATGCCGCTGCTCGCCTGCCAGCCCCCCCAGCCCCCCCCCCCCCCTTCTCTCTCTCTCTGTTGCCGTGGAGACCGGTCTGAACGGTATGTTTAACACGCCAACGCTCGACTTGAACAAGGGAGGGGGAACTGCTGAAACTGGCTGAGATCTGTGACACTGCAGGGATGGTTTCTGCTTGGTCGTGTGTAGTGAAGTGGGTCGAGCGAAGCCGCGGTGCTTTCTGGTGACGTAACACAGACTCTGGCGGCCATATTGGAGGTCCTCAGCAACAGTCCTTGGGCAAAGGTGCTGGATGTGTTGAACAGACGGTTAATTTCTGTGTGTTTCTGACTGGGAACTGATCACTGATCCATCTGATTGATTTAGTGTTTAGATAATGTCAGCTTGTTAGCTAGCTAACCATAGTATCTGGTCAGCTAACCATCACTGTCTAGTCTGATTAGCACACTAGCTAACATAGGGCTGCAACAAACGATTATTTTCATTGTCGATTAATCTGTCGATTATTTTCTCGATTAATCGATTAGTTGTTTGGTCTATAAAATGTCAGAAAATGGTGGAAAATGTGGATCAGTGTTTCCCAAAGCCCAAGATGACGTCCTCAAATGTCTTGTTTTGTCCACAACCCAAAGATATTCACTTTACTGTCATAGAGGAGTAAAGAAACCAGAAAATATTCACATTTAAGAAACTGGAATCAGAGAATTTTGACTTATTTTTCTGAAAAAATTACTCAAACCAATTAATCGATTATCAAAATAGTTGGCGATTAATTTAATAGTTGACAACTAATCAATTAATTGATTAATTGATTAATCGTTGCAGCTCTAGTATCTAGTAGCAGCTAGCATTAGCATGTTCACATTAACATCAGTGTGTTTGCTGGCTAGTTAGCTAGCTAACAGTTTGTTCAGGTTAACTGAGCTGACTCTTCTCAAGCTACAACTCTTCATGTTTTGGAGTAGAGACTAGGGCTAAAGACAAGACAGTTTACTGTGTCACAGTAACCAAATCCACCTTATCACACTATTCACTTTTACTGAGAACGTTACTGAATGGATCTACAGCCACACCACAACAAGCTGGCTCAGCTGCTCTCTGTTTCTAGCTGCTTGCCACAGATTTACACTTTATTAACTAACGGATGATTGTCCAATGTTCCTCCATGATGGAGCCAGATGTGGTTGATGGGAGATTTGTGAAGCCTCTGTTCCCTGTGGAGCTCATACTGATGTACTGGCTAGAAACTGTGATCATGAGTAATGGTCTGATTATTTTATTGCACTTTGGCATCTTGTATTAACATTTTGACTATTTTTAACTTCAGCAAACATTCAAAGTGAAATGTTTCACCATTGCCAATAGGCCTATGTCATTCTCTGAAATTAAAATTGTGATGTGTGATTATCCTACTATATAATGAGGAAAACTCTGTCTGTCTGTCTGCATCCATTTTGCTCCTCAGTGGGTTGGCTAATCAATCTGAAACTGCACATGGGCATTGAGCATTGGCATAGGCAGGGACTGACAAAGCTGATCTTTCCATTTTCCCAAATTTATGATGTTTATGCGCATTTTTGGCAAGTCTCCGGGTATGGACTAGTACATCATTATTTGTGCAGCCCCGGTAGTCAGGAGTAGTCAGGAATCCTGTTTTTCAAGGTAAACATCTCCTATTCATTTCTAGTGATGATTTCTGGTTTTGCTGCTCTGTCGGCTTCCTGCAGAGCCACACCACAGTGCCGGGGTTTCCCTCGCAGCGATGCAGGGGCTTCAAACTGTGACTTCACCAAGACTTCACAGTGGTCTGAAACACACACACACACACACACACACACACACTAGGGCTGGGCGATAATTCAGTATTATCGTTTATCGTCTTTCAGTGGAATCATATCGTGATGATATGAAGATATTTTGATATCGTGACACACATTTCTGCTGTCTAAATTGATGATGACAAGCAAATTTTACTTAAAATGAGGTATGGTAGGAATATTATTTGAATATTTCTGTTTTGTTTGACATCACACCTAACGTTACCATTCGGTTCAATGAGATGAACATTAATTTGATTATTTAACGTGATTTTGCATACATGAACTATATCATGATATATATTGATATCGGGAAAAATCCTTATGATTATCATGATATTGATTTCAACCATATCGCCCAGCCCTAAAACACACACACACACACACACACACACACACAGTGACTCTCAGCAGTGCAGGTGGTAGCAGTATGAGGAGTGTATTATTCAAGGAGCAGACTTGGAGGGGAGGACTGGTGGAGGAGGATGGTTGCCATGGTGACCGTCGGCTGGTGTTTTGGCTGAAGGTTTGAGCCGAGGGTGGCGGTGAATTTTAACTTGGTTCGGTCGTCATTCATTGGGCCTGCGCTCTGTAATGATATTTTTAAATTAGTGTTTACATTCTAGCGAGCCAATGGCATCGCTGGAAAGATATTTGTGATTTGTGTCTCAGAAATAAAAAGAATTCTGACTTGATATGGGGGTTCAGTCACCCCATAACACACTCTCTCTCTCTCTCTCTCTTCTCTCTCTCTCTCTCTCTCTCTCTCTCTCTCTCTCTCTCTCTCTCTCTCTCTCTCTCTCTCTCTCTCTCTCTCTCTCTCTCTCTCACCTGCTCATTGACACACTTACAATCGCAACAACAAGCCAGACATAACTACTGATGCACTTACATTACCTACACCTGTGTGTGTGTGTATTTGTGAGAGAGAGAGAGTCTGCAATTGTGTGTGTAAGTCTGTGATTGTCTGTGTGTGTGTGTGTGTGTGTGTGTAGGTGAAACTGATTTTGTGTGTTTGTGTGTGCACAAATGTATTTGTATGTGAGAGATTGTCAGTAGTGTGTGTGTGTGTGTGTGTGTGTGTGTTCCTCCCACTCCTCTCAGTTACTTTACTATCACTGTGGATCTGAACCCCCCCCGGGGCCAGAGGAGAAGCTGAGGGATTTTATAAGTCTTCAGTTTCCAGAGAGAGAGAGAGAGAGAGACGGAGAGAGAGAGAGAGACAGAAAGAGACAGAAGAGACAGAGGAGAGAGAGAGAGACAGAAGAGAGAAAGAGACAGAGAGAGAGAAGGAGAGAGAGAGAGAGACAGAAGAGAGAGAGAGAGAGAGGAAAGTGAGGGGAAAATAAACCTTTGCTGAGAAATGGATATGTGTAGGTGTGATGCTGCTGGGGAATAACACCTATTAACTTCAGCTGTGTGTGTGTGTGTGTGTGTGTTGCAGTGTGTGTAGGCGTTATTCTGGTTTATTCTGCTTTCTGCCTTTTGGAAATAACTTTGACCCCTCAGATCTGTCTTTACAGATCGCTCAGCCTCCACCACTGACTTAAAATGTCTTTTCATCTTCCTCGGCCTCCTCTCTGGTCCCAAATGTGTCTCTCTTCCATCAGCACACGGCCATCTTGGTAGGACGCTAACAGGCGATTGTAATAAATGAACAGATAATTATAATCAAATGACAGTCAATGGTAAAGTGCCATATTGGTAGGAAACGCATGTTGGAAATTAACTGTGGCTGGAAAGTTAGTTTCCAATACTACTTCTTCAGAACTGATTCGACTACTGAGTATTTTCTCAAATGGATCGGCCGATACAAGTCCCACTCAGTTAACATTCACTCATGCCTTCTAGTATGAGCCTATCATAAAACAGAAACAGGAACAAACTGTTATTATGTATTAGGTGTTATTTGTCAAATAAGAATTGAAAATTGTGCAGCAGTCTTCAGTAGAATAAAAGAAAATCCTAATAATACAATTAAGAATGAGAAGAATGTTATTTTCAGTCAGTGTCAAGCCAGCCAGATTAAAATAATAACGCCCTCCGATCATAATTTCAGAATAAAACCATAGTGATGGAACATTGATGAA
>NW_027280400.1:0-87500 GCF_046629955.1 Centroberyx affinis
GGGGGCTGCAACCGCGCCGGTGACGCAGGAAAAACACCCAAAAGCAGAGAAAAAACCCGTAGGAATTAGATCTTTCTGGTATCCTGTTTTGTCTCCTGCGAAACAGTCAGCGATATAGGCCACGTTTATGTAATATACGACGACACCATCGTTCAAGGCTGGACGTAGCCCGTGAATAGAGGGGGAAGTCCTATCAAATTCCTGGTGAGTTGTTAGCTAACTAGCTCGGTAGCCTGGCTGCTGATGGTTAGCTGGCTACTGCTAGCTCTATCACAGCTCTAATATTGGCGTCAGCTGGTGGTGGATGCCAGGTAACGTTACGGCATTTGACTTAATTGTGTTAGTCTGTTGTTGACAGCGTTTCTTCTGTTAGCTAGCGTATATTGTACATGTATGTTAGCCTCATGATGTCGATTGGATTAAACTGCAATTCATGGTCTTAACATTACAGGTAGTCAGACCCAGTTAGCTTCCCCTGCTGACAAACTGAAGCTAGCGTTAGCTAACCGTAGTCAGCCGCAAATGGTCACAGACACCGTCTACAGACTGAGAAGGAAGAATTCCACCAAGCATTTCATGTTTACAAGTTGTCGAAATTTAGTTATCGAGTACAATCTTCCACTCAATCGTATTTGCATTTTATCCATGATAGCTCTAATAAAATTGTATTAATTTAATGAAGATTTAATCAGTCGGGCCTCCAAGATCGTATTTTCAATTTGTTTTAGCTATAACTTTAACGCTACATCTCAAACAGTCAATTAAATTTCAGGAAATAGACGAACCCCCTGTCATAACAGACAGACGTTTGACGTTATCTGTGCTAGCTAGTTTGTTGACCGAGCTGACGAGATTGTAGCAAACTAACGTTCAACTTAACCACCGATATTTCGTTTATAGATAGCAAACTATTTATTTGCCGAGTCATATCGGCTAGCAACATGTCAAAATAATGACTTGGTGCAGTTTGGGATTTTTATGCGCTCGTAAGCTAACGCTAACCTTAGCTAACGTTCGCTGTTTCTTTAGGTAACATTAGCTCCTCGCTAACGTTAGCACGACAATGCTCGTTGCAAATGGCGTTACAGCGCCATAGTTGGGTAACAATAACGCCAGGCAAAATGAAGTTACATGGGTAATGATTTTAAATTATTAATCAATCTTTTCTTGTGCGTAAGCGTGTCAATTATGTAGCAAACGTTGGCTATGCAACTAGCTATAATGGCAGGCCCGATCGAATGAAGAGGCCTCTGTGTGTGTGTTGGTGAAATGGGCTTTTGACGACAAGGCCTTCACTACTCTCCTGTCTGGGCGGATCGCCTTGCAAGCTAACATTAGCTGCCGCAGCTAGTTGCAGACATTAACTAACTAAACCACCAGCTGTTAGTTAACGGCGCTAGCTTCCAACGATAGTTATGTAATATTACAATTAGATATTATTTTATGCGCAGCTGTTAGGACAATTTTCTTATTTTGAAGACACTCCAAGTTATCATACGTAGATGACCGACTGTGGTCTAGCTCCGCTCAGAAGCTTTATTGTAATAACATTTTCCCCTAAAAGCCGGTTCAGTCCAAAAGGCCGCAGTTGCACCCTATGTTGCAGCAGCGCCCGTCTTACTAGTGACAGTAGTTGCCGTATAGATGTCACTTCAGGTACCTTCTCGGGTCATTAAACATAGTGTTACCTTTTTATGGTTCAGGAAAGTTTCAGTGACTGGCTAAGTACCTCAGTCCAATGTTATGACATTTCGTCTTAAGCTCAGTAAATGTCATTGGCCAGAGTTGGCCTCTGCTAGCTCTAATGTCAATTGTGACCACGATTGCTGATGCTGAACCAGATATCATTGGCCACCTGCAAAGTAGGAAATAAACTAGTTTCACTACCCTTAAAGCATAAACTCTGTGACATGACATAAAAGCACAATATCTGTTTTAATTGTTAATGCTACCGCACTCACATCTCTTGAGAAACGATTGGCTACTCACTAAGTAGTTGTTTACACATCAAAAATCTAATTATTATAGGTTAGTACACCCATATTACATACACATACACATACACACTTGCAAAAGAGACTGTCCGCTTAGCCTTTCGCTATTCCCCTCTAGGAGAACAGACGTGCAGCTGCTGTGGTTCTTAATGATGTTATTTATATTTGGACACAGTCACGGTTTGATAGGTGTTTACTTGAATGACAAACCCTTAATGTTTTGGACATTTTCATTTGTATCCTATATTTCTGTGTATACAGTGGATCAAATATTCCCCTTTTAATTTAGCTTTTGTAAGCCTATTTACAGTCATTTGTTGATATGGTAAACCTGGCCAGATGACTGACTGCTTTTTGATGGGGAGGTAGGAAGGGAGAGACTGTGTGTGTGTGTGGGGAGGGGAGGGGGGAGGGGGGAGGGGGGAGGGGGGGGTAAACAATGCTCATCATTATGGCTCATGGCCTCATGTGTCCTCTGGAGCTTGGTTTTACAAAGGGCCAGACTGCATATTGTGATTGTCAACGACACTAAACCTTTCAGCTGGTTGCAGAGGGCTGAGAATGTCTTGATGCTTTTAGGTGACATTTTGTTTGGCTTTGATGTAATTTTTCCATTTGAAAGATTCCTATTTTTTTATGAATTGACAGCATGTCTCTACATCAGCAAGATGCCTACATACTTAACTGCATACCAAACCTACACTGCTGGTTGATCCATGATGTGTGCGTGTTGGGGGGTAAGGGGTCTGTCTGTAAGTGTAAAAGAAAGAGATGAAAAATCACTGCTTCCTTGCCAACCAATCCCATGGTTACTACAGGAAATCCCCCATGTTGTTTGAAAATCATCAAATCATGGTCCCTTCTCTTTTTGGTGCCCTGCACTTTACCGATTGTGATCACTGGAATGGCTGTGGCAGAGTTTATGGATTTGGTGTAAGTCCAGTGTAATGACATCACCCCTTTCCACCTCAACTTGAGAAAATAGCATTGACTCTGACCCAGACTAAATGCTTTCACATTTGGTCTACTTGCATACGTTTCCTGTATATTGCAGGAGCTACCCACCCGTTTTGCTCTGCTTCTTGGCTTGTGTCTGATCTTGAGGATTAAAATTAGACAGCAGATTTGTGATTTCTTATCCAATGAAGAAAGGCTTTTGTTTGATTATTGATCTTCACTTTTATTGAAGCTCAGCCTAGGTTAGTTTTTGAGTGGAATTGGGCTCCAGTGATAGAGACTCTGTGTTCTCTTTTCTGATTGATTTTTTACATTTTATTGACAATTCAGACGGGAATTTTTGAAGAGGGAGAGATTACAGTAGGCAGAGCATATAGCCTAAATGGGCAATGTTGATTTTAGTGACTGAAAGACCATAATGACCAGTGTGGTGTTGATTGATATGACAGTGGAATAATAATAATATAATGATATACTTGAGATCAACTTATTAATTGCCGTTCTGTGACATTGAATTTGCATTTATGTCTGAGTTGTTTTTTCACAATTGTCTTTTAATTCTTTTCTGATTGTTGTAGCTCTGAGGGAACTGGGAGATAATGAAGAATCATTTATTGTTGATATAGTAGTATCAGACAGCTTTTCTGCTGCCTATATGAAAGCATACAGCTAATGTATTAGTCCCAAATGTCATAGCAGGCCTTGTTAATCGGTGATGTGGCCGGCCTAAAGGTGGTAGTGTGTCATGCTGATGAGAGTGAGATCTTAGAGCTCTCCCTCTCTCTGGAACTTAACTACATCAGCACCTCTGGTGTCTGGATCATAAACTGTAAAAATTATTTGAGACTCCAAACTCATACATTGTATGGATTTCAATAGGTTTTGCTCAGTGGTGCAGTATGGCAAAGATCCTCACTTCCTTATGAGCCATCTTTTTCTCTGCTTTTTGCGTTGAGCAGCCACAGTAACTGCTGTCCATCTACGGTACAGCTGCAGGCATGGTTTGTGAGTTTGAATTTGCGCAGTAGTCCCTGCAAGGCTGGAAAAAAAAAAGAACCTAATAAATGTAATATTTTTTTGATACCTGTAATTTGTGGGGAGGAAATACAAGTGCTACTTTGAGATATGTAGCTAAGAATTTTTCAAATTTCAATATGTTGCAGGTATTCAAAACATCCTGCAAGGAAAAATTACAGTTGTTCCATAAGACTTTTTTCCAAGGTGTCTCTTTGAGCAGAAATATATGAAATGCAAGCAGCTATTAGGGCACCACATTTTGAGGTTATAAGGTGCACCATTCATTGCCTAACTGGTCTGTAGCACGGCTACTGCCAGCCTCTGTACTGAAAGAGGGGATTCTTTCCATTTGAATGACAACATTTTGTTACGTCTTACTTTCATTGCTATCAGGGTTATTCCTCCAAATAAGCTTGTTATTTGCTCACTAGAGGTATTTGAATGGAATTTGTAATCGAAGCAGAGCTATGACTCACTTTTAGGCCATATGACATTGACTATGGCTGCCTTTTAAAAAAGCATGTATTTATGTACAGGATGTGTTGTTGATTAGACAGTCAGGTACCACTGCCAAGTGCTGAATTGGCAGACTATATCATGTTTCACTGGTCGTCATACTGACATTTAGTCAAGCTGTGCCAAGTTCTCCAGCTGATCTGATGGGAATCGGCCCAGAGTCAGCTATCCAAAGACAGTGGGACAGGTTTTGGAGACTCTTCCAGAGTGTCTTGTTATCAGGGTGGTAATCCTTATCACTCTCACCTCTGCACACAATCCACAACACATCCAGTTGTTCACTGAACACAGACACTTGGCAGGTAGTTGCTGAGAGAATATAGTAAATGACCAAGCACAGACCAGCTTTCAGAGTTAGCTGATTTATATTGTAGTTTTCAGCACTGAGGTGACTTGCCCCAAGGTGATATCCATCTGTTAGCCTGTTCCGCTTGTGTGTTGCACATAAACTGATAATGCTGACCTTTACCCCTCTTCCCTGCTCCAGGTTATGCAATGGTCTCAGCGGCCCATCCAGATCTCCAGGTGCTTGTGTCCCTCTCTCTCGTGTTCGGGCTCTCATCCCTCTGCTCTACGGCTGAGGCGGCTGTGATTTTCCTCCTGGCCAGCGCTCCCTAAGAGGCCAAGATTGCCAAGATCTGCCCTGTGGCGAGCATGACAGCCACCACGCGTGGCTCTCCGGTGGGGGGCAATGACAGTCAGGGCCAGGGCCAGGGCCAGGGCCAGGCACCCGATGCCCAGAGCCAGCCCCCACTGCCACAGAACCAGGTCAGCATCATCTTGCCAGCCCATACTCAACGTTAGACCTTTCCTTGCTCTCCTTTCTGTCTTCTGGCTCCATCACTCTGCCAACTGCACTGTCTGTCTGGGCTATTCATCTTCACCCGCTCATCTCCCTTTGTGTCCTCAGTACCCCCACCCTATTTGTCCTTCATACTCAGTATTTCTGATCTTTTTCCTTCTCTGCTGGCTACTGCTTTCATCAAACTCCCTATTCTCTCTTCCTATTCCTATTTTATATGCCTGTGCATTACAGCTTGTTACTGCATCAGTGGTCACAGAACAATGCCATCAGCACCCCAGCAGCAATATACACATGTAATTAAATTAACTTGTAGAGATAGGAGAAGGAATGGTGTGTGTCTTTATGTCTCTCTCTGCGGGAGTCCAGACACTGCAGCAGTTGTTTTCTTTTTTTTTTTGTTTTGTTTTTTTCATTCAACAGCTAGTGCTCATACCTAACCACACACAGATGCCCAAGGGGAGGAAAAGGGAGGGAGGGAGCGGAAAAGAGAGAGAGAGTGTGTGAAGGCGAGGCATCAATGAACAGAGCCTCCTGAGTGATGGATAAAGGGTGTGTGTGTGTGTGTGTCTTTGTGGGTGTGCATGTGCAGGCCTCTGTTGGTTAGAGATGAGCAGTGCTGAGACGTGAGAGGCAAGCTGCCTATGTAGGTCAGCCAAGCAGAAGGAGCCTTCTCCACACACCCCCACATTTCACATTTCTCAAGTTATGCCTCTCACTCTCTCGCTCTCTCTGTCTCTCTCTATCTCTTTCTCTCTTACTCTCACTCACACACACAACTGCTAACGCCACTACTGTTGCTCATACACAGTCATTAACTCAAGCAAGGAATCAAGAAAAGAATGGGCACACTGGTGCTTAAACACACATACTCAGAGATGCACATTATCTCTCTCTCTCTGTCTTTCTTTCTGTCTGTCACTCTCTTCCCTCCAAGAGATCTATTGACAGCACCCCAACATACATACACCCACACACTACCACATTTATACTTCCTAACACGAGCACGTCAACCCACACACACTTTGCTGTGTGCTGTCTCAGTCTCCTCTAGGGAGATAAGGATGAAAAGAATATTACTTGGTATGCCAAATAATGCTAGGACTATGATGACTTGATGGCTTTGTTTAATGACCTTTCTGGAGAGATGTCTGCGCGCGCACACACACACACACACACACACACACACACACACACACACACACACGCACAGAGGTTGCATGACAGCTCAATATTGCTGTATTTTTGTGATGTCAAACACTTATTGCATATCTGTGACAATAAGAATTCTGAAGCGTTGAATCTGGTCAAATTTTGGCATTATTATTTGATAATTTTTTGGTTTTGTGGTACTTGGTATTGTGAAACTTGGTCTGACATAATATTGTATGGTTTAGTTGTATAACAACCGTCACATGCACGCGCACACACACACACACAAACAATAAAATGGCCACAGAGACCAGTGTGCACTTCTGATTGTCTATGGTTATTCCAGACATCGTCTCCTAATTCATCCAATGAGAACTCTCCAGTGAGCCCACCAGATGAGCAGGGCCAGGGGGATGGGCCTCCTCAGCTGGAGGAGGAGGAGCCAGCCTTCCCTCACACTGACCTGGCCAAACTGGATGACATGATCAACAGGTATATACACACGCTCTGACACAAATGCGATCCACCACTGTAATTAAAGTGTCTTTTGCATGCCAGTGTGTGTCTTTCTCTGCATTCATGTGGATGTTTGTTTCCTCCCCTAGGCCCCGTTGGGTTGTTCCAGTTTTGCCAAAGGGAGAGTTGGAAGTCCTCCTGGAAGCTGCTATAGATCTTAGTAAAAGAGGTAGGAATGGAAAGAAAGCTCTTGTGTTTCCTTAAAGATACTATGTGTTGGATTTATGCCCCTCTCTGTGCTTCCATTTGGTCTAATTAGTGGCTTCTCTTGCAATATCCAAGAATAATTTCTCCATTAGATTGTGAAGTTATGCATCAAAAGTGATGAGGGAAATTGATCACACATGCCAATGGGAAGCAACTCAGAGGGGCTAATTAATGTAGTGCTGATGGTCATGATCACAATTCAATTGACAGTGAAATATTTGGAAAAAACTCTTCATGGGTTACTTTCATAATCCCAACACCCTGTGGCATATTCTTGGAGTTTTAGTTATGTACCCAGTACTACCCACTTTATGAAACTGAAACAAATATAAATGACTCTAGAGCAAGATGGAGTATACAAGTTGTTGGCATCGCTGAATGGCATCGCTGAATAGTCTCTTTCCTTTGCAGGACTGGATGTTAAATGTGAGGCGTGCCAGAGGTTTTTCCGAGATGGTCTGACCATCTCCTTCACTAAGATCCTGACAGACGAGGCAGTCAGTGGCTGGAAGTTTGAGATTCATGTGAGTTTCTTCATTTCACCTCCACAGTTTGGTACTTTGAGGAACACTAGTTTCTGTATGCTAAGGAACCAAAATAACAGTCTACCACCTTGGGCTTTTGAGGAAGCATTTAATCCCTTGAAGGAAAAGAATCGACCCAAAATATGTTTGAAACTTGATATTTCTGTCCATTCATTGCTCAATTCTTGCGGAAGAAAATATGATGGCTGTGAACCTAAATGTATTGTAGCTATTTTCATAAAGGCTACATTTTAGAGGTAAAAATTCTGCTCTGTTGAAGGATCACAGTCTTTGGAATTTGACCCAGTTTCATTTCCCATAGAGCACAACATCTACTCTACATGGCTCCATTGGAAGGGATCAAAGTGTATCTTGGGAGTTGAAAGAATTTTATTTGATTGTCAGGTGGTGTGACTTGACACGCCTGAAATCGAAAAAATGAAACCTCAGTGTCCTAGAATATAGGTGTATAATGGAGCTCAGCATTGTCTTCTTCATAGTCTTATCCATTCTTTGCATTGGCGACTTCTTTGACTGTTATGTCAGTGGATGTATTTGTTGGTCAAGCCTGACTCTTGCCTGCAAATTGAGTTTTCTATTTGGCTTTCTTAGAGCTGAAGGAAGGAAGGAGGCAATGCCAGGGGTGATCAATGATCTTTTTGCTGAAAGTAGTCAAGGTTGGCTGTTGTGGTAACTTCAGGAGATTGATCTGTAGAACCTTTTCACAGTAAAGCAGCGAGTAAAACAAGGACATAAAGGAACTAAAATATCTTTGTTTCTTTCATCTTGTCGCCCTTATTTGAACTGATGGTTTAAATTTTGATCTAAGGTTTAAATTTTGATCTAATCTTATTTTGAGATATGACACAAGGTTGTGCATTTCAGATGCATTATCTACTTTGTGTTCCACAGCTGCGCTGATTCTTCTCATTAGTCACCCAAAAAAGTGTTTTGGAAGGAACCGGATAGTTGTAAGCTATATGTCTGAAGTCTCCGCGAGCCTCCCTGGAAAGCTTAGTCAGTACCATATTGGTTACTCCTATCTTGTTCCTTCAGATCTGTGGACCATACATAAGGAGGAAAGGGAACACCGTGTACACGTGGCTGTAAAGAGATGTCTGGTTAAACGTTTTTGTTCCTCAGTTGTATATTTTGGTTGTAGGCTGTTTGCTAGATTTTATCAGTTAACTTGAATGTGCCATAGAATAAAACCTAGAGTTAGTTAATTATATTTGTGTGGTGCATTTTTTTGTACTACACGATGAAATCTCAGGCACCATTGATCAGATTTTGACAAAGCCAGGGAATGATTTATTTCACCACTGTGTTGCGGCATTTTCAAAATCACACTGATGGGCCCAACAGGTGACACTGCATTGTTCATTCGTCCATTTGGCACGTATGATATCTCAGACACCACTCATTAGTACGGTTGGGTACCGAAACCCGGTATCACTATGGCACCGGTTCCTTTACGACTGGTACCTTCCGGACCAAATTGCAACGCAGATTTCGGTGCCTCATTTAAGTGCCATGCCCAAGCTGCCGATTGAAATATCTGCCCTCTGGTGCTCCGAAACGGCCACACGCGCCTTCACTAACATTATCGTTTGGAGCGCGCCGCTTGAAATCCTCTGTATTCCTCTGTATGACGCGCCGCCGCTTTCCTCTCCAGTGCGACTCGCCTTCCAACTTTTGGTTGAGAGCCAAACAGCAGGGGTGCTCGTCAATGTCACATTATGGTCGCTTAGCCAATCAGATAAAAGGGGCGGGTCGTAAAAGTTTTCACTACCGATAACGTCGGGTTCATACAAACTGTCAGTTATTTGTTAACATGTGACACATGAAAAGTATATGAAAAGTAATTAAGGACAAATGGGTTTAGTCCATAAAAAAAACTTTTAATAACTAGAATGTCACAATAAGTAGCAAATGTTGATGATGTCAGGAGAGGAGTCATATTTTGCCAGAGAAGCAGACATGGTTTTATTTGGGCAAAAGAACTGTTTAAGTAAAAGAATTTGTAGAAGTCTAGAAGTTAGCACTTGGTATTTCTTTTGCTCTTAAATTATTGTAGTTGACTTAGGTTTTATTTATTATTTATTTGTTAATATATTGTTGAATTTCTTTGTGTTTGCAATAAAAAAAACGTTTTGGTTTTTTTGCTTTAAATAAAAAAAAAAGTATCGTTTTAGCACCGGTATCGGAAAAATACGAAACCATACCCTGTCTGTCTGTGTGTCTGTGGCATATCTCAAGAACCGTTCATCCGATCGACTTAACACTTGGCGGGTGTATTGCTGGGGACCCAAGGAATTGCAGGAATTTGGGCACGTGACACGTTCAATATTAATAAACTTTGAATAAACAAGCGGACAGCGCTCTGTGCAGCAGCGGGGCGGGGCGAACAGCGCTCTGTGCAGCAGCGGCGCAAACAGGCACTGCACTACTTCAGTGTAATGGTTAACATGCTGCTGTTTTCTCCCTCCCCTCAACCCTCCTTCCACAGAGGTGTATCATCAACAACACACACCGGCTGGTGGAGCTGTGTGTGGCCAAGCTCTCTCAGGACTGGTTCCCTCTACTGGAGCTGCTGGCCATGGCCACCAACCCCCACTGCAAGTTCCACATCTACAACGGCACACGGCCCTCTGAGACCGTCCCTGCCGGGGCCCAACTGGCCGACGACGAGCTCTTCGCCCGCCCCCCGGACCCTCGCTCACCCAAGGTGAATTACTGCTGCAACAGTTGACAATGTTGAAAATTGTACCTGTTGCTTGACACAATATTGAACAGGCTTTTTACCCCCCAGGAATTTTACTAGGAATTCAGTGGTTTTGGACACAACACCACTCTTTCCTCTTTTCCGTTTTTTTTAAATTATTATTTCCATTTGTTTTTTAATTGGTCACATCTCTGTGTAGTCTATATGACCCTCAATCCTACTGTTTTAAACTCTGTGATCTCCTGTGATCAGATGAAAGACTTGAAACAAATCTTTAATCTAGATTGTAGATGTGAGGTGATATTTTTGCAAATGTCTCTATGTATAAGAAGGCCTACATATTTAGGCTTGTAGAAGATAAAACATCATCTTTGGATCCTATACGGGTTAGAGCATTTTAATTCCTCCGCTATTGCCATAGGAACGACTATGTAGAAAATGGGCTCTTTTCTTCCTCCAGAAGCCAGTCTTTCTTCCTCTTGGACTGAATCCACAGAGAGTGAAGCTTTAGTCTGGCCTTACCCTAAGGGCCCCAGTGAGACAAAGAGAAATCCCTCTGTGCACTGGATTGATAAAGAAAAATATAGAAATCAAATAAAAGTCCACAACACAAACACTTAGTGCTTGTGTCAGAATGTTGAATGTTTAAAAGGGAAGGAGGCAACACGAGAGAATAGGAGTTTTACAATAAAAGCGTTATGAATGCAGCGTGGGCATGGGGTCAATATGAACAGTACTGCAGCATTGCTTGCCTGTCTGCCTCTGTTGGCACTGGGCCCAGTACTACTTAGGGCTTCACTGTGCAACCATTTAGTCAGATTTTGCTCTTTTTTGACTGGTGTTAAAATCTAGCCAGTCTTGCCCTGGATTCAAATTAAGAAACAGTTTGTATTTGTCCTCCTGGCAGAGCTGTTTGCAGTGTCTCTCCTTCTACCTATTTCTCAGATCTCTTCCTCAATGTCCTAGATCTTTCTCAATTCACAGTCAAGTTCCCTGTAAACGCATGAATGCAATCCAATCTGGTCACACATAAAATTAACTATTAGATAAATTGATTGTGGGAAGGAGAAAAAACATTTACTTAAGTTGTTTTTCAGGCATGTAATTAGGAACACAAATGCAGGAAAATGGTAATTTCCCATTTAAAAATGAAACGGAGTGATATCTACAACATGAAATCTTCAGGGGAAAAACACTTTTTGCATCGTTTAATACTTTTGAGTACTTATGCGGTCTGTTAATTAATCTGCTTCTAAATGTATAGTCCTGCATATTCATTATGGACTATCCTGGTGAAGATTTGAACAAAGCTTGAAACTAAATAGAGAATGAATTGGATTGGAAAGAAGATGGATGTGAGGGAAGTGCAGTGGAGTGCCTCACTTAACAGGCCTGCAGCCATTCCGTTTTAGTCTGCCTTTTAGCTTGTTTTTCTTACAAAGCCTAACTATTTGTCAGTAGTATTATCAATTATATGATTTGGTTAGCTTGAGTGGGAGTGATATTGTAACCTGAATAGGAAATGGTTCACTAGTTTATCTGTCATATAGAACTGCTTTGGTTCTGTGTGCAGTCCAGTTGATAGAAAATAATTTAACTCATTGTTTGAGATATTCTTCAGTTCTTAAGCTCTCTAGCCTGACTAGGCAAACCTAGTTTGTAGGCAAACCTAGTAGTGTTTTGAAGTATTTGAGCTATTATGGATTTCCCTGTTGTGTTTTTCACTAAATTGTATACCTTCAAATCAGTACAGTAAAATGACTCATTCTTATCATAGCGATGCTTTAACTGGAAACATGAATCTTTGTCTCAAGACTGAATATTGTTGCCACCAAATTATGTGCTAATGCCACCAATATACATAACACCAGAGGGTGGGGAAGAAGTTAATCTGTTGTCATGTTTCTCATGCTACACTTTCTGACTGAAACCCATGCTTTTTGTATACGCACTAGGCCATTTTCCTAGGCATGAATAATCTCAAGTCCTGCGCCATAAAATGTCTTCTAATGGAAATTGAGGACACGGCATATTGTAAAACCAACTCTCAGTTAGCAGATGAAGGGTAACTGTGTCTTTAATTTGTTTTCTGCTCTCTTGTTTTCCTATTCACAGGGCTGGTTGGTGGACTTAATAAACAAATTTGGCACGTTAAACGGGTTTCAAATGCTGCACGATCGCTTCATGAGTGGCCAAGCACTGAACGTCCAGATCATCGCTGCACTTATCAAGTAAGACTATTAGACAATAGAGCTGCACAACATTGTACACCATGTCAAAGTGCTTTACTGAACATTTTATGGGGTAGCAGAGTGCTCTCTGTATAATGGCTTTGTCTTTACAAGTCCATCTTGTCTGACTGTGTGTTTTGTGCCTTTACAGGCCTTTTGGCCAGTGTTACGAGTTCCTCACATTGCACACGGTGAAGAAGTACTTCCTCCCAGTCATCGAGATGGTTCCCCAGTTTCTAGAGAATCTCACAGATGAGGAGCTGAAGAAAGAGGCCAAGAATGAAGCCAAAAACGACGCACTGTCCATGATAATCAAGTCCCTGAAGAACCTGGCTTCTCGTGTCCCAGGGCAGGAGGAGACGGTTAAGAATTTAGAGATTTTTAGGTTAAAAATGATTCTTAGGTGAGTATCAACCAAATGTCCTTATGTAAAGCCTATTCAGTAGATTAAAGTTTTTGTAAACCTTTTGATTGCAATTTTCCATCATACACTGAAGGAAAACATTTGTCACTTTATTAGTGTTGATCTAAAGACAAGTTAGTTGAATAATTGAATGAGCTGTGTATTTTCATCCCCAGGTTATTGCAAATTTCCTCTTTTAATGGCAAAATGAATGCACTAAATGAAGTAAACAAGGTGATCTCCAGCGTGTCCTACTACACTCATCGGCATAACCCGGAAGAGGAGGAGTGGCTGACCGCAGAGCGCATGGCAGTAAGCTGACCTGTCTGCCCCTCTTCTACTTTAATTGGCTCAAAATGGTGCTCTTTGTCTCTTCACCCATTTTTCTCAACCACAACCCAATTCTCCTTTCTGTGTCCCCCTGTCCTATCTCAGGAGTGGATCCAGCAGAACCACATCCTGTCCATTGTGTTGAGGGACAGTCTGCACCAGCCACAGTATGTCGAAAAACTGGAGAAGATCCTTCGCTTCGTCATCAAGGAAAAAGCGCTTACCATGCAGGATCTGGACAACATCTGGGCTGCGCAGGTACAATATGAACATCTCTTGGTTGAGGTTTTTCCATGCAGTCATCTCCTTAAAACCACTGCACCAGAGTCTGAGGCTGTTCCAGTTTTGTTGAGGCAGGATAAGAGTCAGATGTGGTGTTAACCCAGCAGTGGGGTTGTCGTCTCTGTCCAACTGCAGGCTGGTAAGCATGAGGCCATTGTGAAGAATGTCCATGACCTGCTGGCCAAGCTGGCATGGGACTTCTCACCTGAGCAGCTTGACCACCTCTTTGACTGCTTCAAGGTAAGTAGGCACCGTATTACACACTGAATCATAGATTATGAAGTGTTTTAGATGCCATTGTTGTGTACACAGTAGACGTTGGCTGTGGGTTCTGGTCACTTCCCAGTGCCATTCACAGTGCAGTCATAATGTAATATACCACAAACTCGTGTCTACTACTCTGACCTCTGGACTTGGTTGTTCTCCTGATGCAGGCGAGCTGGACCAATGCCAGCAAGAAGCAGCGCGAGAAACTGCTGGAGCTGATCCGGCGCCTGGCTGAGGACGATAAGGACGGGGTAATGGCCCACAAGGTCCTCAACCTGCTGTGGAACCTGGCGCACAGCGACGATGTGCCTGTAGACATCATGGACCAGGCTCTTAGCGCTCATATCAAGATACTGGATTACAGCTGCTCACAGGTACGTGTTGGGGTGTTGCTGGTGTGTATGTTTGAAGAGGACTGACATGGAGGGGTGATGAACAGAGAGGGCTGCATTCAAATACACTGACAATGTCTGTTCATGGTCACTCGCAGGACAGAGACACACAGAAGATCCAGTGGATAGATCGCTTCATAGAGGAGCTACGAACCAACGACAAATGGGTGATCCCTGCCCTGAAGCAGATCAGAGAGATCTGTAGCCTGTTTGGAGAAGCCCCTCAGAACCTTAGGTAATATCACGATAGAAAGCTAGTTGATTTTACCGCTAGATGCAGAGATTGCTAAAGGAGATGTAGAAGGACTGAATGGAGATGTACACTACATTGGAGGATCTAGTGGTGTTGATAGGAATACAATGTGTAAGATGGGGATTATTATTATGTTGGTAAGTTTGAATTATTTACTTGCTATTGCTGTAAAATGTTCTATTCTGTATAGTACCCATTTTGTGTGTAGGTCAAAATGCCATGTTTTTGCACATAATGTTTGTGCACGCTCAGAAAAAGCAGCAAAACCTTCATTTTTCAAATATTTGACCCACTGTTGTCACTGGCATTTTAATCACATTTGCAAAGGAGCTGAGGCATGCCAACTGTTCATAAAGTAGCATTTTTGTCAACAGTCTTTCTGAATGGCCTTGCCATCCAGTTTTACCATGCACACCAACCCAAGATGACATCTCAGTGCATCATAGATCATTTTGATTTGGATTGAGCTAGTGTTTTTTTCTAGTGAATGTAGCAAATATGTAGCATACATGCCTGTTGTTTTTCAGAAAGAAAATGCCAATTAACAAACAAACGAATTTAATGGGGTAAGTTGAGAGCTAATTTCAGGGTTATACCTATTTCTAAGTTATGTCAAGTCTAATTTTTTCTTTTGAGATATTTTTTACAACATATATATATATATATATAATGCAAACCCCTGTCATGAATCTGCTTTAGCAATTCTTTCTTAGGTTTCATCTCAAATGACCCTGATTCCTCATGTAGTGCACGCATAATCCATTGATTTGGACAGGTGCACCGTACTGAGTGAAGAGTCTTTGAGATGGAGCCTCACTCTCCTTGATGCCAGCTCCTTTCAGCTCCAATCACTGAGTGCAAAAATAGGGGGCATTTCATGCCTTGGGCACGCTTATTAACATTTTTCTAACTCCACAGTTTAAAAGATTGTTTTTCCATGTGATATGCATATGGGTGTTTGGCTTGGGAGAAATAGTCCAAGTACCAGGTGACATTAGAATGTATTTTACAGTTGTCTGATAATACTGCAATCAGCACAATGTAGCCACTGCTAATACTAAATGAACTAGACTCATAGGCGTAACTACAACATTTTAATAAAATTGAGCCAACTCATCTTTTAGCATAGAACTAATTGTCATTGGTCATTTAAAGTGATTTGACTACAAATTCTGCATCTGTATGTTGTAGCTGCACATATGGCTGTCATTGTTGTGGTGGCTACAAAAACTAGATCATGAATTCCAGTTTCATTTGGTTCTTAGACTATTCTCAAGCCAAAAAAAAATGAATTTCACTTGGAAACAAGGCAGGAAATGGCCTTTATTGATGTATGACTGAAATTCTTCTGGCTATTCTGCTAGACATGCTGCGCACACACACACACACACACACACACACACACACATACACACAAATATGGGATATCACAAGCTGCTTTCTTCATGTCCCAATTATAGACAAATAAGAAATCAGTCACACCTGTTTTTTTTTCTATCAGAAATTACAACCAATTGTAAGTAATGTCAATTTCACTCAGTTCATTGTTGATTTGTCCTTGTTCTTTTAATGTCTGCTTTTGTCCACCTCTACATCCACCACCCCTCTGCTGTTCTCTCTCCAGTCAAACCCAGAGGAGTCCTCACGTGTTCTATCGCCACGACCTGATCAACCAGCTGCAGCATAACCACGCTCTGGTCACCTTGGTGGCTGAGAACCTCTCTGCGTACATGGAGACCATGAGGCAGTTCTCCAAAGGTACACCGCCAGCACCAGAAACGGCACCCCATATCACTTCAACATTTCAAGATGCACCCCGAATTCTGTCATAGGTAGTTGAATCAGGGCTATGCGCTGTATGCAGTCTGTCTGACTAGTCATATGCGTCTGTTTGCTTCTACAGCAGAACAGGCTGAGTTTGACCCCCAGACGGTGAGGCCAGGGAGCCGCTACAGCCATGTCCAGGAAGTACAGGAACGGCTCAACTTCCTGAGGTACAGCATGTCTGACATTCAAATGTCTCACATTCAAATGCATCCAGTTAAGCAAAGGTGTTATAGTCAACTTAAAGCTGAGAAAACTACTAAAACTAGGAATGGAAAAACATTTAGTAAACTAAATAAAAATAAAAACCTTAATTATTATGAATGCTAATTCTGTGCAGTTGTAGCCTTTTAAACCTTGCCATATTTTGAGTGACATGAGGATAAAAACACTAATATTAAAACACTGTCAGTCCATTACTACTACCCCCATATGATTACTATTATGCCCATCCAAAGACAATTTTCAGTCAGTTTGTATGCAAAACAAGCCCTACAAATACACTAAATACTGGTAGTGCGATGGTTACTTAATGTGTCTTTTTTTTCTTTTTCTTTTAAAATTTTTTTTAAATCAGGTTTCTGCTAAAGGATGGCCAGCTGTGGCTGTGTGCCCCGCAGGCCAAGCAGATCTGGAAGTGTCTGGCTGAGAATGCCGTATTTCTCTGTGACCGTGAGGCCTGCTTCAAATGGTACTGTCCGGTTTGACCATCTATCCTTTCCTCTTGCTTGCGTTTGCTGCCTTACACCCTCAATTAATCAGTTCAGTGAACCTTTTTGTCCTAAATGTTGTGTGTTACTTTCTTGGTCCCAACAGGTACTCCAAGCTGATGGGTGATGAGCCAGACCTGGACCCGGACATCAACAAGGACTTTTTTGAGAACAACGTTCTACAGTTAGACCCATCTCTACTGACGGAGAATGGCATGAAGTGCTTTGAGAGATTCTTCAAGGCCGTCAACTGCAGGGAGGGCAAGCTGGTAGCCAAGCGCAGGGCCTACATGATGGATGACCTGGAGCTAATAGGCCTGGACTACCTCTGGAGGGTGAGCAGATTGGTTGCCACATAAGCGCATTCACACAGACATTTTACCAAAACAATTCCAGAAAGTGCCTTTCAACTATTTTGCAAGTTGTTTTTTTGTTTTCATAAAATTTTTGCCTTCATAAAATTTCTACAAGACACAAAATTCAATGCCTCGACAACTGACAGCATTTACCTGCAGCTGCCTCTGAATGAGGAGGTTTTTATGTAGTCACCTTGAGTGCCACATAAACTTCTGGCATTAATAGGTTCATGACAGCGTGCGTGTACTATTCAGTCACTTTCGAATGAGACAGCTATTTCCCAATCTTCATTAATGTAGTGTGCTGTGATGGTCATGTAGCTCTGTGTTGCTCTAGATGTCCACGCATCAGTTGCCAAGGAAATTAATTTTACAGTGCTCAGGCCCTCAGTAACTTTCGCTTTTCCATCATTATACAGCTGGGGCAACACCTTTTGTACTGAAATGCGGTCTGCTTCGTAATTCATAATGTGGTTCTATGCTTAAATCCAGTGTTCTCCACAATGGAATACGGCCGCATGTCTCATGCCATAAACACTTTTATTGCATTAGTAATTTCCATGGCGTGACTAGACTTGATTGAATGTTTGATTTATAATAGCTGGAAGCATAGCCTGAGTCAATGTTCCCGCTTAGATTGATTTCCATGTGGTATCTACAAGTATGTAGATACTGGAATATGGTACTTGCACATGGCATACCTGGCAAACTGTTGTTTTTTATCAATGGCACGAACACTGTTCTCATAACTTGCCGGGAAGCCAAAATGCTGTCATACCCATGACTCGAGGGAGGTTGGATAGATAGATGTGTATGGGAGAGATGGACATAGGGGGCGGCACAAAGCTGTTTGCTTTGATGACATACATTGCCGTAATACTATTTGCAGAAATACATTGGTGATATATGGGGGCTGTAATACTGAACATGGCCGATTGCATTGTGTGTCCTGTCCTCTGTTCCCAATCTTTGGTTAGCTACAGTGAGTGGTTAGGTTCTCATCACACTCCTTGCTCTGAGTTATCCATCATAACTTGATTGGGATTTGAACAAAAGATGCTCTGCTTTCCTTCACTAACGTACCCTTGACAACATAGCCTTGAGCTAGGAACTGAATCATCACCAACAGAGGAGGAGTTGTTCAGTGGCCGGAGGAATTGTTCAGTGGCCAAAAGTATGACTGTGGTTGTTCCGGGCAGTGTGTGTGTTTTTGTGAGATCCCCTCTTCCCCTGAAACCATTCTCTAAGCATTCTATACCATTCTAAACCATTCTAAACCATGCTCTAAACCACCACCGTGCTTTAAATAGGAGTGTGTTCAAAATTCTTAATCATATTGCCTAGTTAAATAAGGGTAAAACAAAAATTCAAGCTGGCTCAAAGTCATTACCTTGTTTCAATACCTTGTTTGCATATAATAAACTCATGCCTAACATACTCAAGTGCAGCTGAGGTTAGGAATAATTTATTCCTCTGATATTATTCGTCTGTTAACCTCTCTAGTGTCTCATCATTTTCCCTCCGCCGAAGGGTTGTTTTGCTGTCGACCAGTGTAATGTGATAGGAAAACCAGTGGTCCTGACATGGTTTTGTGCCTTGCTCCCTCTTGTGTTCTGAGTGGCTAATGATGAGGCTCTGGATGATGAGTCATAGCTCTACCTGACTGGAGTGCTTCTGATCTACACATACTGTACATGCACACAGGCAGGCTCCAGCTCTGAATATGATAGGGAGGGCCGTGGGCAAACACTGATTCTTGCTATTTCTTCCTCCCTCCCAGGTGGTAATTCAAGGAAGTGATGACATTGCCAGCAGAGCCATAGACCTGCTGAAAGAGATCTACACCAACCTTGGACCAAAACTACAAGTCAATCAGGTACGGGGAGTGATTTGTCTCAGTTAGAGCAACAGCTTCATCTGTTTGTTTTCCATTGCTCTGTTATCTAACTAGTTTCTCTCTCCTGCCTGGCCAGGCCATTTCTTTCTCTGTCAAATGATGGAACATTTACAGCAGCCATTTCAAACTGTATCTACTCTGTATCAAATCTCCTCTCCAGTCATTTGGCGATATCACAAGGTATTTGATACCACAAGGTACTTGTCTTCATGCTGTATATCTGTTTCCTTGCCCTGCAGGTGGAGATCCACGAGGATTTCATCCAGTCATGTTTTGACCGTCTAAAAGCATCCTATGACACTTTGTGCGTGTTGGACGGCGATAAGGACAGCATCAACTGTGCCCGGCAGGAGGCCATCCGCATGGTTCGAGTGCTCACTGTACTCAAGGAGTACATCAATGAATGTGACAGCGACTACCACGAAGAGAGGACTATACTGCCCATGTCCAGGTACATTCACAGGTGGAAAGACACACTGACACAATGTCATAGTACTACATTTATTATGAATAGATGTTAACATCATATGCCATTTGGTGGATACTTCTATCAAAAGCGTCCAACTAGTACCAGGAGTGCATACATTTTTCTCCAAGTGGATGGAATGGAGGCCCTTTTTTAAACAATATATTTATTGGGTTTTTTTTACTAAAAAAACAAGATCAAATGAAAATCACTCCCACCGCCCAAATAAGGGCAATGCAGTAAGCTTTCTGGCAGGTCACACATTACGATTCATGTACATTTCTGCTTTCTCCAAATTCCATAAAGGGGCTCCAAACATGAATGGCCTTTGTTTTCTTTCTGGCTGTGTATGCCAGTTTCTCCAGAGCAAGACAAGAGGTCATTTCCTTTTATTCACATATTTGTGG
Source organism: Centroberyx affinis (assembly GCF_046629955.1). Taxonomy (NCBI): domain Eukaryota; kingdom Metazoa; phylum Chordata; class Actinopteri; order Beryciformes; family Berycidae; genus Centroberyx; species Centroberyx affinis. Next base: position 20,229 of record NW_027280400.1, read on the forward strand.
TGGGAATGTCCACAAATGGAACCCTTAATACCTGGCAGTATTGGTGCCTTGCTCTACCCAATGAGTTACACAAGGAATAGAACTCCTAACCCTGGCAGTGTTGGCACCATGTCCTACTCAGTCAGTTACACAGGGCCACATGTCTTGACTGGTTCTTTCAAACCACCTCTCATCCTTCCCTTTCTTTTGCAGGGCTTTCCGGGGGAAGCACATCACACTGATCGTGCGTTTCCCCAACCAGGGGCGTCAGGTGGACGACCTGGATATCTGGTCTCACACCAATGACACCATCGGCTCGGTGCGGCGCGGCATCCTCAACCGGATCAAGGCCAACGCCACACATACCAAGATAGAGCTGTTTATTGGTGGGGAGGTTGTCGATCCGGCTGACGACAGGAAGCTGATTGGACAACTGAATTTGAAGGACAAAACGGTGAGAATGGTGCTATCCTTCTGCATAAAAAAACAATACTCAACTATGACTGCATTGAAGGTGCTGTGTAGCCATTGTTTCTATACATATAGTGAGCTTTATAAATATTAAGTCTATTGTGCTTTTTGTCTCCTCACTGACTTTCCCGAGAGCATATAAGCTTGATTAATAATTCTAACCATTGTGCGCTTCTCATTTTTCCCCAACTGTGCACCCTATGCTGCCTCTAAGAGCATGGTGATGCGTATGGGTTGCTTCGAGAAGTTATGGAGAATTTTTGATTTAAAAAACAAAAAAACAAACTTAAATGCAGTTTTCATCGCCCCCAAATACTTGGCTGCACTTTGACGTCAGTTATTGTGTCTACATCCAAAGTAAAAGGATTTAGTCAAAACATCAGCGTGCCATTGCCCAAATGCTCAGGGAGCTCACATCATAGGTCAGTTTTTCCATCCGTTTGCTTTGTAGTAAATCACTGTAACTTTTTATATAGCTGATTACAGCCAAGCTGACCCAGGTGAGCGCCAACATGCCCTCCAGCCCAGACAGCTCGTCTGACTCATCCACTGGCTCCCCTGGTAACCATGGCAACCACTATAGCGATGGGCCCAACCCTGAGGTGGAGAGCTGTCTGCCTGGTGTGGTGAGTTTAACACACACACACACACACACACACACAGGTTATTTCCTTATTGTGCCATTGTAACCACATTTTTAGCGTTCTAATCCTGACTGACTGCTCTAGTAGTGTGTCTTTGTGTGTTGATCGTGTGTGAACAACGGGCCTGTAACTCTGTCTGCCCTTTTTTCCAGATCATGTCGCTGCACCTGCGCTATATCTCCTTCTTGTGGCAGGTGGCTGACCTGGGCTGTAACCTCAACATGCCTCTGCTCAGAGATGGAGCCCGGGTTCTCATGAAGCTCATGCCCCCAGGTTTGCATGCACATATGCACTCAATATTATCCAACCACTACACTTGAAGAAAACACCCACACACACACAGAAATACAGTGTGAACTCACTGTCATGGTTGTGCTGTGTGTCTATCCTTAGATAACACTACAGTGGAAAATCTACGTGCTGTGTGTCTGGACCATGCCAAGCTGGGTGAGAACAGCCTCAGTCCCACACTGGACTCCCGCTTCTTTGGCCCGTCACCCTCACAAGTGCTCTACCTCATCGAGGTGGGTCTCAGTGTGTCTTTATGCTGCAGTTTTTGATCTTTAACAAATGCCCATCTCCATTCCATGTCTGTGGATCTGCAAGAATGGTTCACACTATTCCTCCCCGCTTTCCAGGTTGTGTATGCCCTGCTGATGCCAGCCAGTGCCACACTGGGCGAGGATGCCAGCGACTTCCAGTACAACTTCCTGAAGAGTGGCGGGCTGCCCCTGGTGCTGAGCATGCTCACCAGGAACAACTTCCTGCCATCGGCGGACATGGAGACACGGCGTGGGGCTTACCTCAACGCGCTGAAAATCGCCAAGCTGCTGCTTACCGCTGTAGGCTTTGGGCATGTCAAGGCCGTGGCTGAGGCGTGTCAGCCCAACGCTGAGGGGAACATCCCAGTCTCACCGGTTAGACCACAGACACAACTCACACAGAGACATACCTGTATAACTGGTTCCTCAATGCTTCATGAACCATATTTCCACTGACATGTATTCATCATTTCTGATAACAATCTATCAAACTTGTCCTCTTTTCTCCACTCCCACCTCCCCGGCCCTGGGTTGTCTCTAGATTAATCAAGCCACTCATGACCAGGCCCTAGTCCTCCAGAGCGCCCTGCAGAACATCCCAAACCCTGCCTCAGAATGCATGCTGCGCAACGTAGCCATCCGCCTGGCCCAGCAGATTTCTGACGAGGTGAAAGGACAGCAGATGGTGAATTTAATAGAGAATAAAATGAAAAGAATGGATGTTGTAGGGGCTTCTAAGACTAGCATAACATGGAATATTAATTGTAATGAAAAGCCATGTAAGTAGAAGTGTAGGTTAAGGTAAATGCCTATATAGATATGCATCTATAGTAAAGTTAAATGTATATGTATATAAGCTGATAATGAAGGCAAATGCTCCCATTGGAAAATCTCTGATATTAAAGTTGAATGTGTAAGTGTTGGAAGTACATAAAGATGAGAAGAGGCTAGTGAGAGATGTTAGCTCAAGAAATTACAGTGTGAGTGGATGAAGATCTATTTATGCTAAGTGGTAGTGGCTGTAATAATAGCTTTCATGGGGCTATTTTACTTTGCTCCAGAACTTCTTCCAGGCATCCAAGTACATCCCAGACATCTGTGTGATCCGGGCAGTACAGAAAATAGTGTGGGCATCAGGCTGCGGTACAGTGCAGCTTGTCTTCAGCTCCAATGAAGAAATCAGCAAGATCTATGAGAAGGTAAGAATTGAAATGTGTCTGACTATTGTTTTAAAATGTTTGTCCCAATTACTTTGTAGACTGTACACCTGCTATTGCTGACCTTTGTGTATTTTAGTTATGTTGCGTATCTTGTGTTTCATCTATGGTCATTTAAAAAAACAAATTTCACACTTTGGAATTTCAAAATTGTGTTCTCCAGGCCTGGAAACATTCTGGACAGTCGTGAATGTACAAAAGGTCTGTTGGCCTATTGGTAGCCCAACATGTCAGACCGGTTGGACCCTATGCAAACTACATCTTCCACTGGTTCTGAAACTGTTGCATTGGCTATTTACAAAGAGAGCCAGCTGGCAAAAACACTAGTTGTAAAGTAACTTGCCATGACTTGGCTTGCCGTTTGGGGGGTCTCTCTTGCTACAATGAATTTCTAATTCTTTAAAATACACTAGAATATTATTTGCCAAAAATGGACAAGAACACCCTGTGTTTTGTATGCTTTCTTTTACATGCTGCTTGTGTGTAGTTGGCTACTGTCAGCTCATTCTGGAGTGGTAATTGTGCCTGCACAGAATAATTGGGCTTATTGTGTGCTTGCTGAGACGACTAATTAGGCCTAGCGCTAGTGAGCAACTCCTGCCAGCTGACTGAAACACACCAGAGGTTTGGAAAGTCATCCTTTACTGTGCTGAGCTCTGATTCTCCCTTAAAACCATTCAGTGGATGAAATGGAATTCTTACATGTTGTTACTTGTACAGAGTTCTGAAATTTGATGTTTACTTAAATACAGTTCGATATATTTTTGTGTCATATATTGTTTTTTCTTTCTTGTCTTTCTCTGCTCTTGTTAGACAAATGCAGCTAAGGAGCCAGATGGGGAGGATGAGCAGGTGTGCTGTGAGGCGCTGGAGGTGATGACGCTGTGTTTTGCCCTCATGCCCACTGCTCTGGACACGCTCAGTAAGGAGAAGGCTTGGCAGACCTTCATCATAGACCTGCTGCTTCACTGCCACAGCAAGTAAGCTATTCCAGCTGTTGAGACACAGATGAACTGAATGAAATGGAGCAGACATCCTCATCATCTGTAGCCATCCATAGCTCTGACTGAGTATCATGATCCTGATGTTGTAATCTGTCTTCTCAGGTCTGTGCGTCAGATGGCCCAGGAACAGTTTTTCCTGATGGCCACCAGGTGCTGTATGGGCCATCGACCCCTCCTCTTCTTCATCACCCTCCTCTTCACTGTGCTGGGGGTGAGTGGCTTTAGGGCTTGGATTTTTGCCTCGCTTCACCCACCATTTGGCTGGATAGGGTCATGCATCACGATATGGTCTTGGATTAACCTGTAAACTAAATTATTGTAAAGCTGATACTTCCAGTGATATACAAGTAACCACTCAAAGCGTCCTGATTAAAAGTTTTTTTTTTCTTGTGTGTCGATGTCCAGAGCACGGCCAAGGAGCGGGCCAAACATGCAGGCGACTACTTCACCTTGCTCAGACACCTGCTGAACTACGCATATAACAGCAACATCAACCTGCCTAATGCCGAGGTGTTGCTTAACAATGAGATTGACTGGCTCAAGCGGATCAGGGTAGGACAGCCTGTCATCTTCTCTCTCTTTTTAAGTGGACACCCTGGGTAATTTGAACAATATGTTGTCTAATGTCCCTTAACAAAGCCAATTTGAGTTTGTCAATAGTTTTGCCTTCATTGTTGAGTTTCTTGACTTAGTGTGGGGCAGAACTGATGGTACACTATATGTTTGCATTCTCCAGGATGAGGTTAAGAGGACAGGGGAGACTGGTGTGGAGGAGACCATACTGGAGGGCCACATCGGTGTCACCAAGGAGCTGCTAGCCTTCCAGACCCCAGAGAAGAAGTACTACATCGGCTGTGAGAAGGGAGGAGCTAACCTGATTAAGGTACAATGGGTAGAGAGCACCTGCAACAAATAATTTACAGAGCAGAATGGAACACGGACAGTTTTTCATTCTCCTGTGTATTATCTGTTCTCTTAACATAACTAAGAGATGAAGGAGAGTGATACCTAATTTTTGCATATTCACTCACCATCCCCATCTCCCCCTTCCTCTCTAGGAGCTGATTGACGACTTCATCTTCCCGGCATCTAATGTCTACCTGCAGTACATGAAGAGTGGGGAGTTCCCCACAGAGCAGGCCATCCCAGTGTGCAGCAGCCCTGCCTCCATCAACGCCGGCTTTGAGCTGCTGGTGGCTCTGGCTGTCGGCTGTGTCCGTAACCTCAAGCAGATAGTTGACACTCTGACGGACATGTACTACCTAGGTAGGGAGACACCAGTTTGCCAATTTCACGGACGTGTCCCACTGGATCGCAATTTGTAAATTTTAGCCTGCATGTAAGTGTTGTGTTCCTCCCCTCTCCTTCCAGGTTGTGAGACATTGACAGAGTGGGAGTACTTGCCTCCAGTGGGGCCACGGCCCAACAAAGGCTTCGTAGGTCTGAAGAATGCAGGGGCCACCTGCTATATGAACTCTGTCATTCAGCAGCTGTACATGATCCCTCCCATCCGCAACGGCATCCTGGCCATTGAGGGCACCGGCACTGACGTGGATGATGATATGTCAGGGGATGAGAAGCAGGAGAATGAGGTAGCGTGTGTGTGGTATTAAAGTTTTTGCCCAATGAAGACGTTCATCCTTTCTCAGTATCCACAGACTGACAAAATGGCAAACTCCAGGCTCTCAGGCCGTGTAGGCTGAGCTTGAGCTGAGGGCAGTATAATTGCAGAACCACTCTCAACTGATGAATAGGTCCATAGAATCATTTATGTTAACCATCTAACAAATATACTGCTCATTTGGCCATTTTTCTTTAGTGGCTCTTTTTCAAGGGCAATGGCACTATAAAATGGCTAAAAGTGTGTTAGATGAACACTCTGGGAGACTTGTGGCTTGCTGTTGTCTCCACAGAGTAATGTTGACCCACGTGACGAGGTGTTCAGCTACCACCACCAGTTCGATGACAAGCCCTCCAGTAAGTCAGAGGACAGGAAAGAGTACAACATTGGGGTGCTGCGCCACCTACAGGTCATCTTTGGCCACCTGGCTGCCTCCAGGCTGCAGTACTACGTCCCTAGGGGATTCTGGAAGCAGTTCAGGTATTCCGAAGGATTATCAGTTTTGATTGGCCATGTGTTTGACCTGTGTTGCAAATTATGGCGTCTAATCATTTTACATCTCTTTGGATTTCCCTCTAATTGCTCTTCTGCTGTTCCTTGCACAATTACCAACAATAATACTCTTCCCTCTGTCGCTCTTCTCCCCTGTTTTCCATCCTTCCGTTTAGGTTATGGGGTGAGCCAGTGAACTTGCGGGAGCAGCACGATGCTCTGGAGTTCTTCAACTCGCTGGTGGACAGTCTGGACGAAGCTCTAAAAGCCCTGGGCCACCCAGCCATGCTCAGCAAGGTGCTGGGAGGCTCCTTCGCTGACCAAAAGATCTGCCAAGGCTGCCCCCACAGGTGAGAACAGGCATCTTCTTGTGCTTACTTAATATATATATATATATATATATATATATACTTATGTATTTGAGAGTTCCTGGTAACTAATAATTGTTTGTGTTGCTAGGTATGAGTGTGAGGAATCATTCACCACGCTCAATGTAGACATCAGAAACCACCAAAACCTGTTGGACTCCATGGAACAGTATGTCAAAGGAGATCTGCTGGAGGGAGCCAACGCCTACCACTGTGAGAAGTGCAACAAGAAGGTGAGAACGGAGCACCCATCTGGCTCTCATCCAATGCCAGAATGGATGATGCTCATAAAGCGCCATGGAGAAATACAACTTTGCCTTCACCACGCTTTAAATCAGTTTTATTCTGACTAGCTGCTACAAAGGAAAAGTAATGAAGGGGTGAAAAAGACATTTAGGACTGTCCCATGATTCACTTGGATGCATCTCCCCCTTTTCTTTTTCTCATTAACTTTTGGGAGATTTATTTTAAGGGCCAGAACGGTAATCTGTAATGTTTGCTCTGTTCATCAGGTGGACACAGTGAAGCGCCTGCTGATTAAGAAGCTGCCTCCTGTCCTGGCCATCCAGCTGAAGCGCTTCGACTACGACTGGGAGAGGGAGTGTGCTATCAAGTTCAACGACTACTTCGAGTTTCCCAGGGAGCTGGACATGGAGCCGTACACCGTGGCCGGTGTGGCCAAGCTAGAGGGGGACGACGTCAACCCAGAGAACCAGGTGATCCAACAGAACGAGCCCTCGGAGCCCACACCACCCGGCAGCTCCAAGTACCGTCTGGTGGGGGTGCTGGTGCACTCGGGCCAGGCCAGCGGCGGACATTACTACTCCTATATTATCCAGAGGAACGGGGGCGACGGCGAGAGGAACCGCTGGTACAAGTTTGACGACGGCGACGTGACTGAGTGCAAGATGGATGACGAGGAGGAGATGAAGAACCAGTGCTTCGGAGGGGAATACATGGGCGAGGTGTTTGACCACATGATGAAGAGGATGTCGTACCGCAGGCAGAAGCGCTGGTGGAACGCCTACATCCTGTTCTACGAGCGCATGGACTCACTGGACAAGGACAGCGAGCTTGTCAAATATATCTCGGAGCTCACTGTCTCCTCCACCAAGCCACACCAGGTCAAGATGCCCGGTGTGATTGAGTGCAGCGTCCGCAAGCAGAACGTCCAGTTCATGCACAACCGAATGCAATACAGCCTGGAATATTTCCAGTTCATTAAGAAACTCCTGACCTGTAACAGTGTCTATTTAAATCCTCCTCCAGGTATGCATACTGTGTGTGCGTGTGCGTGTGTGTGTGTGTGTGTGTGCGTTCTCAATGTGCAACAAATGGAGAGAGAGTGAGAAATTCTCTGCCAGCTGATTATAATATACATGACCCCTCCACTTCCCAATTTATGCCCCTGCTATCAAGATGGCTTTTTTTTCCTTTGGAGCAATTGTGAATTCTTTATCATATCTCTACTGTGGATTACCTCTTAAGGATTACATTAGCTATTATAATTTTATGACTCAGAACATTAGTTTTTGCTTGTCTGATACAGTGACATTTCAAATAGATGCCAGCATAGTATAGCATACTGAATGCAGAAGCAGCGTCCCTATGTAGGGAGATGGGAGGATGGCAGTGTTGAGCATGGGCTGCCGTGAACTGCACCTTGCTTTTGCATAGGGATGTTAATGATTAATCGACGATCGATTAATCACCGTTAATAATTTGATCAAACAAGCATGTTTTAATCGATAATGTACGTTATGTGCTATTTCTAATTTTTTCGGAAATGATTTACCACCACAAGGGCGCAATTTAACTTTCACCGCCTATACAGAGGAAGAAGAATGCCAAGCAAGCGGGCGGAAGCATTGTAAGCATTGTAATACAAAGTTGAAATACAGCACCTCTACAAGCACAATGAAAGAGAATGCACTCCCCCGGCTGGCGAAGTTGGCGCGACACTATTTGTGCCTCCCGACCCGGGACAGCTGTTCCCCCGGAGCGTGCGTTTCAGCGGATGGACTGACTGTCACCAGGCTGTGCACTGGACTCATCCCTGACCAACTAGATATGCTCTTATTCGTAAATAAACCAGTAGATTGTCGTGCCATCGTTTCCAATACATAAACTGTGGCAGCGCCACAATATCGGCACGGCCGGCACAACATTAAAAGTTAATCAATGTATAGAAATTGATCTAAATCGCTCTGTAATGTGTCTAATGTGCGCATCACGTCATGTCTGTCATTTGGCGATGCAGTAGCTCTGTACTCAACCTGACAGTCCGTCTCCCGTTCTGAAAACGTTCGTAAAAAAATAAAATTCCACAATTTCTCTGAACTCGCATGTAAAGGTAATGCAACGGTAAAGAGTAACTTGATACTTTTCAATCAGACAATTCTAACGCTGTTCAACATGAGTGCAGTGCAGAGACTTCATTGCATATTCCACCAGTTGGGTTCCGTTGGACACAATGTAAAGACAATTTAAAGTAATGAAGCCTAAAGAAAGTACATTTTCAGCCTGTGGGAAACACTGACGTCCATTGTCGGGGGTCCCGACTCTTCTGAATTATGCTTGGTTGAGTAACTTGTTGAGTAGGCCTAAAGACAGGTGTAAAAACACTCATTTTGTATTTTCTATTTTCTATGTCAAAAGCTGTTTTTTACATAATGATTAATCGATTAATTGGTCATTAACGTGACCGACGATGGATTAAGGAAATTTCTGAAAATTTGCATCCCTACTTCTGCATCTAAAGTTAATATGTGCCAATGCATTATTAATGGAGCCAGGGTCCAGTAGTGCTGCACAGGGAAATGTACTACGAGGGCAGTCATCAGTGTAACAGCTCTTGGTTGGGATTAAATGCTGCAGCTCATCAAGAATGTATTGTGTATACAGTGCGTATTGCCGTTTGTTTGTGTGTTTTTGTTTGCCGCTTTGTATCCAAATGAGATGCTACTGTCTCACTTCTAGATTCCTATTCAGGGGCAGTAAAGTGAAATTCTTAAACTTCTTTGCTGGAGATGAGATTTTAAGACTTCACTGACTGACTTCAATGTATTAGATTTGATATTGTTTATACGCTTTCCTCAAAGCCCACTGGGCCAACTCTGCTTTCTGAAATTCCAAGCGGACTGTTTCCCTGCGCCTGCATGATCATTTGCATTTAGAAACCGGCTCCATCTCTGTAGTGTTTGTTTGTCATTGCTTGATTTTAGAAAAATCAAAAATGGATTGAATTAGGATTGGAATGCTTGGCCACATGATTTTCAGACTGATATATCCTTGTGTAGATGTCTATTTGTTGTGCTATGTGTATGACCCGATCATTACCATTCCTGTGAAATTATTGCTAGAAAAAAACGAACTGGTGACATGACAAACTGTAGCACTGATGATCTGCTTGGTGCTTTCATTTAGTCCAATTTGTTAGTTCTTGGGCTGAAAGTCACTGCAAAAAAATCCCTTCTGACAGACTGAAAAGTTAAGAATTAAACTTGCAAGTACAAAACGTATGGCATGAGGAAGCAGCTCGCAAGGGCTTCTGGGTGTAGCGCCATAGGCTGTTGTCATCTTATTTGACAGTGGTGAAGAAAACCCCATGCAAATCTCCACCATGTGTTTTGCTTATCTGTGCTCTGTTTTCATCAGGACAAGACCATCTTCTGCCAGAGGCAGAGGAGATAGCTATGATAAGTGTTCAGCTGGCTGCTAGGTTCCTCTTCAGCACAGGCTTCCACACCAAGAAAGTAGTACGGGGTCCTGCCAGTGACTGGTAAGCTCTGTCTCTGTTTTATTTTCTTTCTCTCTTTCTCTCATCTATGTTCTTTGTGGTAAATGTATCTTTTTCCGTCCCTGTAGGTATGATGCCCTCTGCGTCCTGCTGAGACACAGTAAGAATGTACGCTACTGGTTTGCACACAACGTCCTGTTTGCCTACGCCAACCGGTTCTCTGAGTACCTGCTGGAGTGCCCCAGCGCCGAGGTCCGTGGTGCGTTTGCCAAGCTCATCGTCTTCATTGCACACTTCTCCCTGCAAGATGGCCCCTGTCCCTCTCCCACCGCTTCGCCTGGACCCTCTGCTCAGGTGGGTGCTAGACTCCAAATCACCAGGCTCACCTGAAAACAGGCTTTAAATAGGAAAGTTGTTTGAGAAGTGAAACAATATCAATCACTGTTTGCTCACCTGTGATGGCACCTAATAACACTGTGGACGGTTACATGAAGCTTGCAAGTATGGAACTAAATAACACAAATGGACTATATGATCTTATGATGATAGTTGATATCAAAGGTTGTCACGGTAGCGAGAGTTTGCTTGTACACTGTACAGTTAAATGTTGAACATGCATTGATTGATGTAACCCATACTGTGGTTTGTCCATTGTCTTCCATGTGTGTGCCTCAGGGCTGTGATAACCTTAGTCTGAGTGACCACCTGTTGAGAGCCGTACTCAACCTGCTCAGGAGAGAGGTTTCTGAACACGGCCGTCACCTGCAGCAGTACTTCAACCTCTTTGTCATGTACGCCAATCTGGGTAAGGAGCACACAACCAACACTCAACTGTCATGCACATCTGCTCTTCTGTGTGACTTAATCGCCCGTTTGAGACTTAACGGTCAAGGTTTATTCAAAATATAATGTAAGCAGAATACTTTTTAATGTATACTCTATTCTGTCTTTTCTTTTCACCCCCTCACTACCCCTACCCTCTTTCTTCTGTACAGGCCTGGCAGAAAAGACCCAGCTGCTGAAGCTGAGTGTCCCTGCCACCTTCATGTTGGTAGCTCTGGATGAGGGTCCCGGCCCTCCCATTAAGTACCAATACGCTGAGCTAGGCAAGCTCTACACTGTCGTCTCCCAGCTGGTGCGCTGCTGCGACGTCTCCTCACGCATGCAGTCCTCCATCAATGGTAAGTTCACTGAAGTCTTAAGTCACACAAAATGCGATATGAACTTAGCTGATATGAATCACAAACCATGGAACAATCTGGGGTGGGATGGGGACAGTTAGGAGTGCCCAGTTGCCCAATGAGGATTTCCATCCTTGCTCAGGATCTAGTGACTGACAAAACCAGCCACTCTGAGCTTCTGTGCCGTGTAGGCAGAGCTTGGAGCTGAGGGCTTCCAGAGATGAAGAATAAAAGGCACTTTCGGAAACTAAGACAGTATTTATTTATTTATTATGAATTTCACATTACTATTCCTCTTAATTTCCTCCCCTCCTCCAGGTAACCCTCCTCTCCCCAACCCGTACGGCGACACCAACCTGACAGCCCCAGTGATGCCCGTCCAGCAGCTGGTGGCAGAGATCCTGTTTGTAAGGACCAGCTATGTGAAGAAGATCATCGAGGACTGCAGCAACTCTGAGGAGACCGTGAAGCTGCTACGCTTCAGCTGCTGGGAGAACCCCCAGTTCTCTTCCACTGTGCTCAGTGAACTACTCTGGCAGGTAAAGTGATAACTCTTCTCTGGACATAAACCAACACATTATCAACAGGAGAGCCATGATCCTGTAGGCATTTTATTTGCACAGCAACTCGCTATGGCATTACGTATGCCTGATTTGTTTATGTCTTGTGCAGGTGGCGTACTCCTACACCTATGAACTGAGGCCTTACCTGGACTTGCTGCTACAGATCCTGCTCATCGAGGATTCCTGGCAGACACACAGGTCAGGCTGATTGTTCTGTGTGTGGTTTGAGGGTGCTTCATTGTCCTGAACATGATTATAGGTTTAAATTTCTCCTGTCCTTCTCTGGTTGTACAGGATCCACAATGTGCTGAAAGGCATTCCTGATGACAGAGACGGGCTGTTTGACACCATCCAGAGGTCAAAGAACCACTACCAGAAACGGGCCTACCAGTGCATCAAGTGCATGGTGGCCCTCTTCAGCAATTGCTCTGTGGCCTACCAGATCCTACAGGTACACAAACTCTTACAGATGGAGCCATCTCTCTCTTCCTCTCACACATGGATTACACACACACACACACACACACACCTGCTCAGTCACACACCAAAAGATCCCTTGTGTCCCCAATGAATGATGCACCCCCTCTGGGCAAATCGGTAACAAATGTTACATTGTTTGACCAGTGTTATTTTGAAAATGCCAGAATGCTTTGGTGGGATGGATAGTTTCCCCAAGTCTTGTTGCAGTCCGATCAGTGGTGTGAGATGGAATATGAACAAATGGACACAGATTGATTGCATCAATGTATTTCTGGTGATGTCTGACTCAGTAGACATTTCATGGGGAAATGGCAATCAAATTTTGTGGACAGTTTCTTTTCTCTACCAGTTGTCCCTCTGTATCTCACATGGTGCAAAGGGAGTCAAACTCTAGCTAACATACACACAAGACAATGCCCACCAACCCCCTAGTTTTTAATGTTGTCCTGGATAGTGACTGAGTGAAGAAATGCCAATAGTCTTATTCCCATTTGAAAACAGCTTCAGTTGTAGTCTCTTTCCTCTCCTAAAACAGTGTTAAGTTAAAGTTGTAGCTACGTGGGACTATATCTGGTGCAGCAATTCATACTGATAACCATGTCCTTTGTGTGTATGTTTGTGTGCATATACAGAGTAATGGTGATCTGAAGCGCAAGTGGACGTGGGCAGTGGAATGGTTAGGGGACGAGCTGGAGAGGAGGCCGTACACGGGGAACCCCCAGTATACCTACAACAACTGGTCCCCTCCTGTTCAGAGTAACGAGACCTCCAACGGCTATTTCCTGGAGCGCTCCCACAGTGCGCGCATGACACTGGCCAAGGCCTGTGAACTCTGTCCCGAGGAGGTAATGGCCTGCCCGGCATTGATTTCATACCCTTCACACACACTCTTTCACCTAATTTCACATCAACATTATCTACAGTCTGAATGATTGTGCTTATAAGGCTGTACCCTAACGGTACACTAGTTTCTTTTAGCATGTTTTCCTTGCATGGATAGCCATCGGTAGCAAAGTGAAGGCTATTAGCATTGTATCTTGTTTAGTCTGACATTTCTGCTCACAGTTTTTCTAGTCTTGCTTTAATGTTTTCTTTTGAAGTCTTAGGACGTTGTTTTTGTGATATGAGTGTTGTATAGTTAAATAGCAAAGCACAGGAGCTTAGGGTAAGGTGGTGTCTACGCAAATTGCCAGAACAATTTGTAGATACCAATGATTTCCTAAATTGAGCATTTTTACCATAGGTAGGGCTTTGAGTTTTCGACAATTTTATTTCCAGTATATTTCCCCCTGAGATGTATTCTATTGATATTTATTAGTTTTATAATTTCATTTTTCCTTATTTTTGTTAGAAAGCATGTGTTGTTTAATCTGCTCAACTGAATAAGCTCCATGTAGATAGTGTTAGCCAGATAGATTGTGATCAGAAATGACAATAAGGTAAAAAATGATAAAACAAGATATATATATATATATATTACCTAGACTAAATTACTCAAAAAATTCAAGCTAATCCAACCACACTTGCATCGTTTATTGACACTTGTCAATATGCAATATTAACTGCCATTTCAAAATAGTGTCACATAACGAAGCACGAGGTGGTGTCTGAAGAAGACGCCACGATGCCGAAATCATCCTCGCCACAACAGCTTTTGCCAGGGGAAGGGACAGGACAGCCGCAGCACACTGTAAGACCCAGATACCCCAGCAGCAAGCTTCCTCTGCAAATGTCGCCGTCCTCCATCCTCTCTTGGTGTCCACAGGGCATGTTGTCCACCAGCATAGTGACAGGAAAGGTAGACAGGCTGCCAGACTGATGCACAGGAGCTAATTCTTTGAGAGGATGGCAAACTTCCACTCATTCGCCTGCTTCTGCCAAACGTGATAGTTTTAAGGAGCTCTATGCTGCTTTCAGGTGCTATAGTTTAAGTGGCATAAGAAATCATGTTTTGCAGCTGCGAACAGTGAACAGAGCTTTGTTCTCTTTCCTGTCCTGTTGCCCAGTCCCAGTGATTAGCCCAAGCAGCAGCATTGATAAAGCCAGCCTTCCATCTCAACCTAGCGCTCTTTAAACAACCAAAGCCATTTTTTCTTCCTCCCCAAAGCAAATTCAAACTGTGGTGCAGCCAGCCACCTGCACCACTGATCGAAAACTCTAAGCCTTGGCTATAGCTCATGTAGTTCTAGTATCAATGAAATGCTTTTGAATTGTGAGACTAGGCCTGTACAGTTCAGTAAGAGTAGTATGTGATTTTGTTCTTCAGCTTGCTATTGTAGCCAATATGTTCATGTTCAGTTACACAGAGACTAAGCTCAGTTTTATAGGCTTTTGTTGATTTGTTGTGTGCATACACTTGAAATTGATTATTTGCAAACAACATAATTTTACAAACTAAATATCCTCACATTGTTTTGAAAGGACCATTTCTCTGGGAGATTAGGAAAAGATTTGTTGTTGTTGTCAACCATTTCTTCAGGAAGCGTTTCAAAATTTGTAGTCGTTAAAAAGTAACACTATTGGAAGTTCCATCTGTAGCTAATCAATGGCAAATAACTTGAATGAAACACAGAAGTAGAACTAAAACACAAAGATAGCATCTAGTAGTAAGAATCAATTACATGAGCTTCACACACTATACAAATATCCGTTAATAGGCTGTCTCTGACAAACTGGTGTTTTTCCATTTATGTCTTTCCATCATGTTGTAATGTGTTCATTAGTAGATGAAAGATGTTGAGACATGCACACAACAGCATACATACTGTACCTGACTACAAAGATATGACATGATTGTTTAAAAATGCCACACTGAAATAACATCCACCGCCTGTAGAGGATTGGATGTGAACAGAGATTTAGTGCATGTGCATCTTCTATTAGCCCTGTTTCCACACAATTATTGTGGACACTCAGCTCAGTAAAACCAGAGCTCTCATGCTGAGTGGATGCGTTCAGGTGTAGAATCCCCCCACACATATTCATACCTCATTCACTTGTTATAATTGGACATTTGAGTCTCCCACACAGCCTGATTTCAGCCTTTTTCTCACACAGAAAAATATCAAAGCTAAACATAGGAAGTACTCACCGTTTTGTTCAAATACAAGCACATCCATGTAATTCCTAGTGTACTGTACTAGTTTAGTATAAAGAAGTATAATTTGCATTTAATGTTCAACTCAAGTTGAAATAAGTTGTAATCAATAACGAATATCCTACATCTTCCAGGAGCCCGATGACCAGGAAGCACCTGATGATCAGGACTCCTCCCCACCTGAGGACACCTCCCTCTACCCACACTCTCCTGGAACCACCCAGTTTCAGCAGGTAGTTTCAGACCCCTCTATACCTGTCATCCTAATGCAACTCCTGTGATTTACAAAGGACTCACTGATATGCAGATCATTTCTGTATTGTCATTTAAACTGGAGGGGAGGGGGATTAGCATGACAACTGTAAACAGGGATGCAAACTAGTCACCTTTAGGTAACAGTCATCTTTTTGATCCCAAAATAGGGCACTTAAGTGAATGATTTGAGTGGTTTTGTGTCTGCTTAAAGCATTGCATGTCTATAATCATTTGATGGCCAGTGCATGTGACTGGAGACTGCATTACAGGATGTGTTACAACAGGCATTTTATGAAAGCACAGCTATACTGGACTATTTTCATGTGCACCTTCATGTCCTTTGTTTCAGCCTGATTTTTGTTCTTCTCCACCTAATCAGAACAACCACCCCCATGGACAACCATACACAGGGCCCGCTGCTCAGCACATGAACAACCCCCAGCGCCCCGGTCCCGCCTCTGCCCCAGCTCCAGGCCCCACCCAGACCCCGACCCCAGGCCCCGGTCCCACTCCTGGCCCAGGCCCGCGAGCACAAGAGAACTGGGAGAGCACCGAGGAGGTCGCCCCTGCCCCCACCTCCTCCACCCCAGCGCCTGCCCCGCCTAAGGAGTAACATCCCCTCCCCCTCTGCTGTGCCTCGAGCCTCCATCGTCCCGCTCTCCCTCCTCTCCTCCTCCAGTCGACAGAGCTCCTCATCGGGACACTCTCTCTCTCTCCCTCTCTGGCCCCCAGGGCAGGGCAGGGCAGAGCCAGGCCTCCCATCCCCTCTCCAGGCCACTTCCGAGAGTCTCTCCCCCCTCAGCCTGGGGGAGGAGCTCTTCCCTGGCCTGGGGCTGCCCTTGTGACTGGGGCCTGCTGGTGGCTGCAGAGGCGAGGGAGTGGATAGAGTTGTAATAAAGAAAAAAAATTTACCCAGACCTGACGATGCTGATGCGCTTGTCTACACGACGAAAAGGTGTACATAGTATGTTAATGTTTTTGACTGTTCAAATCCCCCGGTAGCATAACTGTGTCTGGTTTGCTGTTGGGAGATCTTGCAGATCTTATGAAAAACAAAATGGATACTATAAATAAACAAAACAAAACAAAACAAAAAACACAAAAAAAAAAAATAAACTCTGTAAGAAGACAAAAACTCCTCTTTGTTTTATCACCCATGCTCAGCAGTAAGGTTTGGTCTACCATCGGACGATTACTGGTCATTCAACTGTAGGAGGACGCATTGTTATTATCATAATTATATTATTATTCTTCTTAAGCTCCTTGGCAACCTTATGACCCATGCCAAATCAACTCACGAGCTGTGGTTGGTTGTAGTGTGAGAAGTGGAATGGTTGGGTGAACTTTTACGGTGTTTGGTTGATGTGAAAAAGCAGTGATGCAACATTGTTCTGAAACTCATTGCCTTTCTCTTTTTTGTTTGTTCTGGTAATTAATTCAATCCTTTTGAAGCTCTAGTTAATATGCTGTAACATTTAGCATGGCTTCTCACCAGAATAGTGTAGCCCAAGGGAAGACTTATGATCATAACAACCTACAGCTGTTGTTCTTAATCCACAGCTCCAGAGGGGAGTTACCCTTAGGTTTTTTTTGGGTTTATTTTTTTGTTTTTTTTTACTCATCTACCCCTTGTACATTGAGGGCGATATTTTGAACCAATGTATGAATAAGTGGCTTTTCAATTGCACATTATTATAATCCTCCAACTTCACATTCGGCAGTCAGTTTTGGTGGGATAGACAGCTTAGCTTTCATCAATAGGAATTCTGAAAAATGAAACACATATGCAACAGAATTGCTACACTGGGCTACCTGGTGTATTATAGACTGTGTGGTTTGCTTCTCTGTCTCTCTTTAATAGAGCCTAGTCTTAGACAGACTTATTGCCCATTGGCTTCAATTCTGCCATGGCGCCGGTCAGGTTGGGCGTCTCTGACTCTTGCCCAGGTAGGGTGTCTGAGCCTGAGCAGCAGCGAGGCCTCTCCCTCTCCCTCCATGGAGAATAGGTTCCACAGCAGGGTTGTACCATAAGAATAGCTGGTTAGTCATGTTGCAACTTGAGCTAACGTGTAATTCTGTAGGAGTAAAAGGTAAACATCAGTAAATACTGTATTTAATTGGTAACTTGAATGCGTGTATTTTTTGGATTTTTTTTTTGTCTAAAACATACCAAATACTCCTGCAAATGAAAATATTCTGCCCACCGTATTATATTTAAATATTTTGCTCTTATTTTATAGAATTTATTTTGTTGTATTTCACTAAAAAATAGAATTTGATTTAAGAGGAACATTTTTGTCCTTGTGTTATTTTTAAAGAAGATATTGACTGTACAGAGTTCTGCGCCCTGTTTTTTGCCGACTTTTGTTTTGGCCATGGTGTGACGTTGAATTCTGGAGCTACAGTCGCGATGTGAACTTTCACTTTGTGAGGTTTTTTGTGCACAGAAATATAACAAAAAAAGCATTGCGCCCTTAGCAAATAAAGAACATGGAATCTTGACTGCGTCTCGTTTGTGCTCACGCATGCAGCCGACAGACATCTGCACAGCAGATTGTCATCCAGAGAATCTAATTATACACTTGTAATTCTGATATCCAATTATATCTTCACAAAGTGCATTCACTTTAGGTATTTTCTGGACAGATGCACCAGCTGATGTGGTAACAGGGTTAAGTAAACCTGAGAGTGCTGGAAGGTGCTGTATTATAATGTACCAAGCTGTGTGTAAGTTAATATGAAATACAGTATGGGCTGGCTAAGGCATTTATGCGTCATCATACATGTAAATTAAAGTGAAGACACTGTATGATACTGTGTGGTGTCTGTGCAGAGCACTGTGGTGACATCAATGTGTGTGATGGGGGTGATGTCGGTTGGGTGGGGGGGTTCAAAAATAACCTGACCCATGACTGCATTGGTTTCCTGGTTTTGAGACCGTGACCTAAGGAAATTGTGCTTTTGTTGAAGCTCTCAATGTGTATACTGTTCAACAAATAACCAGTTAATTATTGTACATTTGGTTGTTTTTATGAAGATCTGCCATGGCTTCTGCAGGCTTAACATAACACTTCTCCCAACTCTCCTGTCAGGTTATCTCTAGTGTGTAGTCTAATCACTTGCTATGATTGATTAATCACTTATTTGTGGCTCTGTTAACCTGTTGTCACCACTAATTACTTTATACCTTTAATAGATTAGCATGGCAAAACAGACATAACATCTTATACTCCAGCCACTGACCTACTTTAAAGCAATTGTTTTTGCATGGAGATCTATGAAATAAGTCTAAATTGCACATCAGACAAGACAGCAAAATCCTGTCTTGCTTGAGATCTTTTCCATTTCCTAACTGAAAATGTTCTGAAGTCATAAATGCTCTTAAGGCCAGAATAGACTAATGAATGGATCCAGCACTTTGTGGATTTCAAACTGCCTTTTTATTTGAACCGAGTTGGATGTGGATGGATCTCCTTTCTTACTCAAACTCCATCCTAGGCCTTTAATATCCTGATTTTATTGATGTTTTGGAGCTAGACTGAAGTGAAGACTTGTAAGGTAAAAAGTAAATGTTTCTCATCTCACATCTGGACTTCATGTGTGTGACGACACAAAAGACGCAAATGAGTTGGATTCTTTTGGGACATTTTATTATCAAGAAATGCACGTCTAGTTCTCCTTCTCCTGGACGGTCTTTGTTCCGCGCAGTCTGCCTGTACGACGGGCAGCAATAAGACCGACCTTGCGACCAGCAGGTGCGTCTCTCCTGATGGTTGAGGGCTTACCAATATGTTGATGGTTACCACCACCGAAGGGATGCTCAACAGGCTGCACAGAGAGGAGGAAAAAGAGACAATCAATCTTAAGGACTTGGAATTTTATGTTGTGGCTGCATCCTAACAAGGGGGCCAGGGAACAGAAACCTCCTTCCACAGCTTCGTCCTCCTTTCCCTTGTGTCCAGCTGTGTTATCAGTCATGGACATGGTTTGAGCTACTGAATGACTTGTTTAGACAGAGCACAGAATGGTGCACGTACACATTATAGAGTAAATGTTCCTAACACTGAAACTGTAAATGCCAGTTGAAGGCATTAAAAATTAAGCGTGTTTTGTAGTCATTTGTGTCTCTCAAAGCCTTAAGCCGGGCGCACACTACATGACCGACTTTAGGCCCAATTAAGCCGTCCCAGACAAGTTTTGAGATTGAGACAAAATCACCATGTTGGAGCCAACTAGGACCATGCCGCTGATACCAAAGCTGCGTAAGAGAGGCAGTCGGACCCAGACATCCAGAGGTTTTCATGTCTCAGAGGTTTTCAAACATGTTTTATTTTGTCAGCACAAAATCTGCCACACTCTTGTGATGCGAGATATGTTTAGATAATGACCAGCAATAACCAGTGATAGCTTGCGAGTAACAAGATGCAAACTATAAGACAACACCTGAACTTTAGAATTACCAGTATCTCCTGCATCTCTCTGCAGAACAGACAACCCATGCTGCCCCCCCATCTCCCCAACCATTCTCTCCTCCAAATTTAGTCTAGCCATCTTTTCTTTTTCAGCATAAATGAGTGCAAGAACATGAAGTGCTGGAAGCTGCTCTTCCTTCTCAAGATCCATTTTAGCATAATCCTGTGAAAAACTCACATTTTGCATTTTCGCAAGACAATAGATTATTGAAGTCCCTTATGACCAAATCCAATGTGCACACGACCATGTCGCCAACACACATGAAATAAGGTTGTTTACTGTGAGCGGTACAGAGATCTTAGGTTTTTGAAAGTCTTGTAGTTTGCATTTGGCATTACTCATGACTTGGTCGCTTACCAATGTCAGCTATTTTTACCGTTCTCAGAACATCTGACACATGAGGTGTACTGACACATCACAAGTTAACTTATCAAAAGAACACCAACAGCTTACTCTCTTGACAGCAGATGAGGCAATCACTGGTTTCTATCCATATCAGTATCTTGATTTACAAAATTCTAACAGTTAACTTCATCATTATGATGTTCTTAAGTGGCTAGCATTAGTCAGAACTCCTCAAAGTGTAGGTAGAACCACTGCATGTTGCCTTTCACTTTTGAGACCAACACACGTGTGCCTGGTTAAACTTGAACCTGCCACTGACCTGTTGTCTATCACTCTCCATCTCATCTTAACTGAGGTCTGCAGTTCCTAGTCCTGGGTTGACTGCTACCTGAAGACTTGAGGGTCTGATAGAGCTCCATACCTTACAACCTTCCTCTGTCTCTACACAACACTTTCTCAAGCATTCATGAAATCATTTTTGCTCAGTGGGACTCATCACAGATAATATCCACTCTGATCAGAAGGGAATGTCCACTTACGTTCATAGCCACACCACGGACACGTGGCCAGCAGTTCCTCTTGGCCTTGTACTTGTGGTAGGCACGACCAGCCTTCAGGATGGGCTTGTCAATACGACCACCTCCAGCAACCACACCTGGAAACAGGGTACAACCACTCAAAGTGTGCACAGATACAGTCTCATTCTGCAGCTCACAAATGCCATTCCAATTTGCCCCCCCCCCAAATTACATTTAGGTGTGTAATGCTGCAGCAAAGTCCAATTAAGAGTATATTACAATCCCGGGACTAAAGATACAACATACAAACAAACTAAATCAAAGCAGCCAAGAGGCAATAACACCAGCTGTAAATGGCAGGAAGGGTCCTTACCAACAACGGCTCTGTTGGCAGAGGCGATGACTTTCTTGGAGCCAGAGGGCAGCTTGACTCTGGACTTCTTGGTCTCGGGGTTGTGGGAGATGACTGTGGCGTAGTTTCCTGAAGCACGGGCCAGCTTGCCCCTGTCACCTGGCTTCTCCTCAAGGCAGCAGATGATGGTACCCTCGGGCATTGTGCCAACTGGCAGGACATTGCCAATGTTCAGCTGAGCTGTGGGAGACAAGAAAAAGATTGATTAGCTCCTAGTGTTAGGCGAGGGCTTCATACATCATGCAGATGTCAATGCGATATAAATGTGACCCACATATACCCAAATACATTCCCATCAAGATAATGGTGGTAACCATCAGCACTACGTTTGTTGGCATAATTCATTATTTCCCCTCTGCACTGCTTTTGATGCCAAGTCTTCTTGCAGGGTGTCAAATCCCAAATTACACCAGGTGAAAGCATGAAACAGATTATGGCTGCTGTATGCATCATCATTTACTTTTCTTGCACTAGAATCCATTATTTTAACTGAAGTGAAGTTAAGCTTATAGATGAATTTATTTATCCTCCAAAATACAGACCTACAAAAGGAAAACTGCAGTATCTACCTTGTCTGTCATAGAGGCCAAAGGTCAAGATTAGGCTTTAGGTTTCATAAACAAAAGTACACCATTAAATACTAAAATTGTCACCCTCCACTTCAGTATCAATATTACTTTTGTCGTGAAGTCATTGTTTTCAGTGTCATATCTTTCAGTTACTGCTTTTTGGCTTTGTAGGGCAGAATGGCCCAGATGAATAGATGAAGACCACCTGGTTTCATTACTGGTCCCACAGTACAGAGCATCCAAATGTCACCTGCTCTTTCCAGTTCAGAAATGCTAGTTTGTGTTGCCAGGGTAGAGCCAGGGAAATACATCATCCATATAGCAAGTTGCCATCTAAATGTACCTAGCCCATTAGCTCTGTCACAGGAAAGCCAACCTTTACATTCATGTCCCTCATTCAGGCTCTTACCCTTCTTGCCGCAGTAGATGAACTGTCCAGTGTGGATGCCCTCGGCGGCGATGAAGAGCTCTGTCCTCTTCTTGAAGCGGTAAGGGTCACGGAAGGCCACTTTGGCCAGGGGAGCACCACGGCCGGGATCGTGGATAATATCCTGAGAGGGGTGACAACAACGGGAAACCATGTCACAGTGTACAGTCACCAGCAACCAGTGCGATCTGCCCCCATCTCTGAGAGCAACACGACAGCAGCAGGGTGCTCATTTACCTTCACGATCCCCTTGATGTAGCCATGACGTTCAGCGAAGTCAATGTGGCGGAGTTTAGCAGCACCTTTTCTGTGCTTCACATGGGCTTTGAACACAGAGCCCGCACCTTTTCTCTGTCCCCTGATCACACGTCCCATCGTGTACTAAAGCAGAAGACAAGGAGGTTAGGTTACCACTTGAAACGTGATTCCTCACTTTTAGCCCTGGAATTACAAGCTTCTCTCTGAGGTACTGAAATAAACTGCATTTCCTGCGTAGTGTTAGTGGAATTACCGCATTAGGCATAGGGTGAAAACGCTGTGAGATGCGAGCGTTTCCCCAAATTATAGTCAACTGCCACTAGCTAGCCAGCTAGCCAACTAGCCGCCGTAGCTTCTTCCCCTAGCGCCATACTGAACCCGGTATGGACTGACAAGGTTCACAGCGCTGCTTACTAATGTTGGCAAACTGGACAATACGGTATACAGGGGCATTATTTCCAGTCACACTACTTAATTGTCGGTCGTTGAAGTTCCACAAAACTCTCAACTTGCTACCAAATCGGTTCTCATCAAACACTAGCAAACAAATGCTCTGAATTAGCTCAGCTGCCGGCCTTCTAGCTGCTACACACTGCTGTTACTAGGCCATGTCATCACGGAGCTACACACAACTAAAGTCAGATATGTTAAGCTTCAAAAAGGCTTCCTGTTGAAATAGTCAAACAGTCGTATTCCTTTATCTTTATTACACACTTTCTAGTGATGGTTTAGAGTGGATGAACTCAATATAAACATGATTTAGATCAGATTGTGTGAAGAGAATAAGGTAGATGCTGCCCTACCTAAACCCCGTTGACGGAAAGAGGAAGTGTAAGGAAGGAGTGGACGTTTTCTTCCGGGGAAATACGCGAAGGGGCTGGTGGGAATTGTAGGCAGATTTTTTTTTAATTTTTACTCTCTAAATGATTTGGTGATGTACAAATTATTAAATATATTGTAAATGTTGTATTCTAGTATTTTACATGTCAGTTGACGTCTATAGATGACTCGCTCGACGTCAGTTGTGACATTAGGAAAACATAAATTGGCTAGTTCTGCTGCGAATAAAAAAAAATATTATTTTTTTTTGCGTGAACACCGAATAGTCTGTAAAAAACAAACAACCATAATGTATATAAATCAATTATTACACAACGAAGTATGCTGTGTGAAATATTATTTTGTCCAGCAGATGGGGCCATAAAGCATGTCACGAGAGCCTCAATAAATCCATGAAAAACAGACGCTTAACAGTCACGACAACTACTTTTTAAAAATTCGAGTGATAATATTTTGGGTAGTGATTCTTTCACAACCACAGGGCATACTATCCACTGATGGCAAGCCTATGGGTGAACTGACTTGTAGACAGAATATACATCTGAATTTATACTTACTAAATTTAATAACTAGATTTATATAAATAGTCGACATGCATTTTGAAGGGTATCGGTTAACCCTCTTGATCTTCTTTGGTGCCAAACTTACATAATAGCCAGTCTTGCACCTATCAACCAGTCAAGCAACATTTTTTGTGTAGGCAGGAGGAGCCTACTGCTTGTTATGTCTGTGTGGAAATATACCATGTGTGGCCACTGGATTAGTAATGACTAATCAAAGACATACTCAGAATCAAGATGACTCTTGTTTAGGAAATATGAACAACTCTGGCCCTAGTCCTCTGACTCAGAAACTTGTGACTCATACTTTTCTCACCTTAGTGTACTTGTTGGACACACTGTTAATTAAATTTAAATAAGGACGGAAGTCAACTGCTTTAAGTCTTGGGGATTGTGTATAGGGAGCATTTTCCAGGCATCAGCCTAACTTATCGCAGGTCATTTCTGAAATCTCTCACCAGTTGACCTTTCTTCCAATAGCCGATTACCTCTGGTGCACCTTATCCCCATAACATATGGTCTCCTCAGCCTTTAACTCTACTGGTACACTGTACTGCAGGAAGAAAATGACTGATATACACTACATTGTGTACAGTGCATTGTATATGTAGACCAGAGGACCAGAGGGTAGACAGTCAGAGAAAAGATATGGAGAGAGAGAGAGAGAGAGAGAGAGAGAGAGAGAGAGAGAGGTAGGTAGGTGGGGGTTGGGGCAAAAGGGTGGGGGGTGGGGGCAGGCTTTGGCTAATGCCTAACCCTGCCTGACCCTACAAAAGATATATGAAACCATATGATTAGGAGGCAGTCAGCCACCCCAGATGTCTTGTGCCGTTTCTGAACAGCTTGGGCCAACACTTATGGCAATAATGCTGTGTGTATGTGTAGCCTACTAACACCTCTCAAGTGATATGCCAATGTGTGACAAAATCCCCCTTCCTAGTTAGAAATTTTGGAGGTGGTCAGAGTTATTGTAAAAACTACAGGTTTTGCTCTAGTTTATATATTTAAAGAAGTACTTTAAAGCTTGTGGAACTTGTTGTAAATTATGTAAAGAGGATTTTCCAGTACAGTGATTGGTTTCATGTGCGTACATAGTTGCTGCGATTTTTTTTTTCTGTTGGCCTTGCAAATCCGAGATGGAAAGAAATATCGCGATGTTTGCCTACCAGCCCACGGGCCAATGGTTTAGTATAGCAATATCTCGCGCTACCTGAGCACTCGGTCGCTCATTCCACCACGGTCAAGCCTGCCAGGAGGGGGTTTCTGTTGAACAGCTCCAGAGAAGTTCTTTCATTTGGGAAACCCGAAAGGAACATTTATTAAGAACAAACAAATACATTTGTTTTATTTATTCAAAAGTAAACGTAATTAACTTAATAGGTAACCGTTGACTGAATTACGAATTTCGTAAGAAAAAGCTACAGCCTAGCTGGTCGTGCTAACAAAGAAAATCCTTTCTCTTCAGAAATAATCCCCCACTATTCTCTTTAGTTATGAGTCATGTGGTCGTCGATAATCCACACGGTCTAGATCAGCAGGTAAGTACTTTACTTCACTTACTTCTTGTTTTCTTAAAATGGAGTCAGGTGCTCTTACGCACATGTAATTTCGGCAGTGAAATCTTAGCTATTTCATGTGAGGCTTCATTCGCTAAGTCGCTAGCCTTGGTAGCTAAGCTAACGTTGCGGCTGGTAAAATGGTGGTGATGATGTCGCCGTTGAAAAGATTGTGATGGCGGAGCTCGTTACTACGTTTGCCAGAGAATTGAACTGACAAACTGGATAATTCTTAGTCTTTCCCTTTAAGCGGACTGATATTGTCGACACCCTCAACTATCTCTAACTTGTTAAGCATCTCATGTGAAATAATATCACATACTTAACACCAATTAGCAAGGTTAGCCGACATTTCGACACCGGCCGGTATGCTAGTAGCTTAGCTAGGCCCTTTCGACATGAAACGTGGCGCAGGAAAAAAATGTTGGCTGCGTTTTTCAGCTGACATTTAGCCACTTCTGTGAACTTAGATTGAGCAGTTATTTCTTTAGATTGCCATGTTAAAAGGCCAGTGTGTTTTTATAGCTTGCCACTTGGATTTCTGTCTTACCTTTTTGGTTTATGTCAGCATTTTCTAGCTTGATGCTCAGGGTGCCTCGTCTTGGATAACGTCAGATTGGTGGCATGGCAGTAAATGTTAGATAAAGTAACTTACTTGGATAAATCAAGCCCATGAAAAAGACCATATATAAGGCATTTATAAATCAGAATTTAAACTAGAATTTTAGCTTGTCCAGAGTATCAGAGGAAAAAAACGTCTGATGTACAAACATATTAGGCAATATGATTCAAGTGTAGTTGACAGATGAGCATTTTAGAGTATCAAAATGTTTCAATATGTTCTAGCAGTGGTAGTCATTGATTTTCTCCCGTCACGGTTATTTAATGTCAGACTGTATCACATACTCACTCGAATTCGAAACAAATCAAGTGTCTTATTTATTGTCCTTTTCATGTTTTTCAGCTCGCTGCCCTAGACTTGAACTCTGCTGACGGACAAGGCGGAGGCACTGGCAGTAAGTATTGAACCAGCCTTTACTTAGAAATGGAAATGCAGGCGGCGTTCCTGGTGGCCACAATATCCTGGGTTCGGGTCCAGACCGGGACACTTGTCTCATGTCATCCCCATCTTTCTCCCTCTCTCTCACCTGAACTTTCATCTCTCAACTGCCATCTATCTAATAAAAATGCACAAAAGGCCCAAAAAATCTTTAAAAAAAGAAAAATAATTGGAAGTGTAAGCATATAATTTGTGCTTGTTTAAATTTGACATCTTTACTTGAACAGGCTTCAGAGCTGTGTAATATCTCAAACTAACTAGCACCCACTGTAACACATTCTTTTCAGTGGAGAGCTCTGCACTAACTGCTTCTTTGTTCAGTAAATAAGACCTATTTCACTGAATGTGGGTGAACCTAAATGTATGTGGTCTATAACAAGTTTTTTCCTCTACCCAGGGCGTTACATTCCACCTCACTTGAGGAACAAAGATGCTTCCAAAAATGGTGAGTTTCTCATACTCGGCAAGTGAGCCACAATCAGACCATCAACACTGGTTTCACTTGTAGTGTTCTATTTTTTATGTTGAAGCTCCATCAGAGCATGTTAAAAGCAAGCACAGTTGAGCAAATTTATTATGAGCCAGTTCCCAACCAAAATTTTATTTTGTTTATTCCATTTTTGATACCTTGATCGTTACCAGTAAAGACGAGATGGACACCATTTTGCTGCTCTTTAGACCCAAGAAAACCAAAGGAGAGTAGTCTGATTTCACAAGTGCACAGAATGTGGAAAGAAAGCCACCTCAAGTGGATTTTCTGTGTCTGTGCATGATAGCTTACATTGGCACCGCTAAACTAGGACAAGTGGTACTCTCTGTAAAACCATACGTGCCCTTGTATTTTCACCTCAGTCTGATCAGAATTAAACAATGGAAATGCAGCAAGTTTCAATTTTGTCTGATCAGTTTAAAATGACTGGTGAAAGTCTCACAGGTCTAGGATGGATTTCATAGTGGCAGTGATGATGGAAGGAGACAGTGGTGCTAGCTGTTGACTGTTCTGATGAAGAGGTTCCTTGGGAAAAACACATTACTTGACCACCAGTGTTGACACATTTGAACTTTTGACAGTGTTTTGTTGCCAGAAAGGGGTTGCTGTATGTAATACACAACAGTCCATAAAATCTTTCTGTATTTGTTTTGCCTCCTGAAGGCCTCAAATCAAGATATATGAAAAGCCAGGCATACTGACAAGTCAGATAATTGTTCATTTTAACTTAATCTTGGAATCATGGTACTGACTCTCATTGTGTCATTACACACTTGACGTTTTTTTCCGTTTTGCTGTTTTCTTATTCCACA
Organism: Centroberyx affinis; assembly: GCF_046629955.1. NCBI lineage: Eukaryota > Metazoa > Chordata > Actinopteri > Beryciformes > Berycidae > Centroberyx > Centroberyx affinis. The sequence continues at coordinate 48,202 of NW_027280400.1, forward strand.
GCAGGAAATGCTTATTCCGCTGGTAGACAGTGCGGTTATTCAGTGGCACCAGTAAACCTCTGTAAGTCCCTTCTGTCTGCTTTCGCTGAGGGCAACCTGCATTCCCAGATGCATGAAATAGCCATTTACACACCAGCAAAGCCAATGAGAAGGGGGAGAGGGTTAGTTTATAGATATACACATCACACTTAAGGTTAATGATGGGCTCATGATTAATTGATGTGCTTATCTCTGCTGGGATGCTTGCAGTCACAATTGTGAAGATGCTAGAGGTACAAGGCGATTTAATGTAAGCATAAGCCAGTTAGGAACATATTTTTCTCCTCAATGAGCCAGCATTTATAGGCACTTGTATTTTTCATTTGTCATTTACAGTGTGAGTTTGGAGCATATATGGGAACCTTTACAATGAATTCTGCATTGTATACTGAAGGCCAAATTTTACCTGTAATGTCCCTCAAGTTTCTTCTAAGCAGTGCCCGCAACTATGGCAGGCAGAGCATCAGCAAAGACACAGAAATAACTATACTTCTGGATGGGATGACTGTAGGACTGGTAACTATTAGTGTAAAGTCAACCTCAACAGTCATGCTGCATCAGCCAGTAATTATGGGCAAGTGTTTTTATAGCCTGCTTCCCTACCTTTGCTTAGGTTACCCAAGACTGGCCTCTCAAGAGCTTGCCTTTTACCATGCCTACAGTGGGGGTTGGCCAAACAGATGTGGTATACCTTGACATCTACCTGCATGCCATGCCACCTACCTGTTGGCAGAGTTTATCATAGTATACAGCTGAACACTTGAGCACAACCAACCAGGCCTAAATCAGTGCATATAGCCTATGCTTTGTAATGGTCACTTGTAAAAAGCAACAGGAACCTGGGCCTAATGCAGTGTTTGTCAAATGCTTGCAATTGAAATTGCTTGTGATGCATGGTGATGGTGCTTTGAAGATTCTGTACTGCACCACTAGTATGGCTGTCTTACTAATAACAGCAAGGTACAATATCTGCAGTTGGAACACATTTTCATAGACATTAGCCTTTGTGTCCATTGCTCAACCACTGGTACCCTTTAATTTATGTAAATTATCATACAGTTACAGTTGGGACATCCAAGCAGGGATTTTCCTTAGCAAATAAGTATAGAACTTAACGCTACTGCGTTGTCTGTATTTTGTCTGAAATGTCATTTGTCACAACACGTCACGCACTTGAAAGTTTTTCTTGAGTCCTTATCAGGTCCATACAGCTTTTTCTATCTGCCTATGGCAGATGGATACCGTTGGGCCACAGTAGGCCTATAGCTTGTGTGGAGGGTGTTTTTGTGTGTCTGCTAGGTTATTTCAAAGTCGAGAGTTGTTAGAAGATGTTCCTCCTGGCCTTTAACGTTGACCCTACATTTGTTTGTTTGACTGATTTAGGAAAAATCTAATTGGCTTTTATGTGTGTTTAGCTTGATTGCACTCACATTTGATGTGCCTGGATGAAATCCTCTGTCAGGGTAAAGTGCTCAAGCTTATTCCTCACCACATTATAGCCAGTGGTCAGTACAAGTTGAATGATTTTTGTGACTGGTATTTTGTTTTCAGTCTGGGCTGTTTTCAACCCATTTCAGGAGTGAGCACTTCCTGTCAGTGCATAGTTTGCATTAATAGACGTCTGAATGAGCTAGATGTCTGAATGCTGCTGTGGCGTAGCCCATGCAACCTATTTCTGGACTTGCTGCCATTTGTCAGTATATCTTGATGATGTGGTTTGACGTGGAGTCATCTGAGATGCTGTCTGTGACCCTGCTGCATGGTGTGCTTAGCCATGTTTGCAGAGTGCACAGGGCAGTGAATGGGTGTATTTGTGCACATCCCAAGCTACGGTCTGGTCTAAAACATCTAGGTTGGTGAGCGCCTGTTTTAAAAAAAAAAAAAAAAAAAAAAACTTTACCAGGATTTCTCTTTGTGTGTACTTGAAGTGGGCACCGCACTGAGAGCGCTTACCTGTTGTCCCACAGGTTCAAGTTAGATCCTCCTTACCACAGATCTAGAATCAGCCTCATTAGCTGGTCCAATCCTCTATTACCAGCATTCAAAGTCTAATCTGAGCCTAGATCTGTGTGGCTGGGCTGTCCCTGATGCTGCTGTGGCATAGCCTCTGCTACCTAGCAAGCCTTACCTTGGCAACGCTAACTGTCCATTGTCCCCCACCAGCCTCATCCCCAGCCTGCACAGATAACAGTGCGGCCACCGATGGGAACGATGACACAGCCAGTGTGCAAAGCTGGGCAGACCGTTGTGGTAAATGTCCCCCTCAGGCAGAGACGGGGCCTAGTGGGTCCTTTGGGACAGACAATCCACCCTACCCCAAGTAGAGAAGCCCATGTCTGGGAACTAATGAAAATGACAATGCAGTGTAATTTTTACACCAAGTTGCTCGACTTCTCCCCATCCATTGTCCTGTATAGAAATTAACCGTGCTTTCTTTTTGTTTGTTTTGCGCCTTTTTTATTGAACAAGCTTTGGGGGGAAGAGATTGTTTTGGGATCCTTCAACTGGAGTGTTTGAGGACCTAAAATGTTAGTTGTGTTATGAGGAAGCAGCATTTTCTGATATTTATGCAAGGTTTCAGACAAGTTCAGTTTTATCGTAGTTGCTTGTAGCCTGGCTCTATTATAAAACACCAAGCTAAAGGAATAGGTCAGCACTGAAAGTGACCTTGATCTGTTAAGGACTATGAGTAAAGCCAAATAGTACTATTCAATATATTATGTACACCCTTCCTCACAGCTTCTTATTCTTGTTTTTGTTTTGTTTTTCTCTCCCCATGAAGATTCACCTGGATGGGACGGTGGACGCAGCAATGGATTTGTGAATGGTTACCATGACAACCGCATGAATGGGGGCTTCGGAGGGCGTGGACCCCCTCGCAATGATAGAGGTGGGCGTGGCGGCTACCGTGGTAACAGGGGCGGAGGCTCGTTTAATCAACCACTGCAAAATGCAGGTGGGGAAAACCTACTGTGCCATAGACTTTTGTTTTTCTAACAGTAGCCCTAGCAGCAGTAGTGTAGTTTTAGATCTAATATATTGGATACTACTACCCCTCAACCCCACTAGATATAGTCATCACTAATATCAAAAGGGTTTCATATTGTCGTAATGGGCCTACAAGATGGAATTTATAGATTATTGTTTCGTAATAAACTACAATAGCTGCGCACCTAATTCAACTAAGACGAAATAACTGTTGGGATGATTAGAACGAAACTGAAGTCATTCCGCTAATAGGGAAAGACAATGCTCCATTATTGGTAAGAAAACGGCCTCAACTGATTTGTCTGACAGCAGTCAGAGCTGTTGGTGACGGCTGATTTGAGGTAAAGATACTTTTCCTTAGCTGTATATTGACTCGCTCTGTCCGTTCCACTCCAGGGTTTGGCAGTTATGACAACAAAGATGGTGGCTGGGGAGGAGCTCAAAGGGATGCTGCCTACAACAGCTTTGGGGGGCGCTCTGATAGGGGCAAGTCTGCCTTCTTCAATGACCGTGGGGCAGGCTCCAGGGGAAGGTGAGTGAGAGTTTAGTTTGTTATATGTAAGCATAATTGTGAATATTGTGCTCTTGATTACTTTGTATCAGACTTGACATTAACATTTCTTTAGCTACAAGCATTCATGATTTTGTCTGTGTGTGCGTAGGTACGAGCGTGGGGGCTTTGGAGGGGGAGGAAACAGCCGCTGGGTGGAGGAATCCAGAGATGATGAGGATTGGTCCAAGCCTACAGCACCCAATGAGCGTCTGGAAAAGTAAGAGTGATTCTGATCAGAAATGACAAAACACTAACAGTATTCTTGCCACATCATTTGACCCATACTTTTGCAAACTTGTTATTTTCTGCTCTAGTGAGCTGTTCGCTGGGAGCAACACTGGGATTAATTTTGAGAAATATGATGACATTCCTGTGGAGGCCACTGGATCCAACTGCCCACCCCACATTGAAAGTGTAAGTCTATGCACTGCAGTGTCTTAATGGTGTGATCTAAAAAGGTTATATCTATATTGCTTCATTCCAATTGAGTAGGTTTTGGAAAGACATTTGAGTCATATACTGACAGTATGTCTCATTGCGATGTAGTTCCATGATGTGGACATGGGGGAGATCATCATGGGCAACATAACACTGAGTCGGTACACACGTCCCACTCCGGTCCAGAAACATGCCATCCCCATCATCAAGACCAAGAGAGACCTGATGGCCTGTGCCCAGACTGGTGAGTACTATATATAGCTCTCTCATTGCATGCATGTGTGCGCCTAATTCCTCTGCTCATTCCCTTGTCATTGCAAAGTTTATGTGCTCACCAGTCCTCATCATGGCCCTGTAAGCTCTATCCATGGTTAATTTCTCTGTACTTTTCAGATGGAATAGAAGCAAGGCTTTATATTTTTGATCTAAATAATGAGCTACATGTATGTCCCCTTCTGTGTTTCAGGCTCTGGTAAGACTGCTGCCTTCCTGCTGCCAGTGCTGAGTCAGATTTACACTGAAGGGCCAGGAGATGCTCTGCAGGCCGCCAAGAACAGTGGACATGTACAGAAAATAATTTCAAAAACACATCTGATTATCAGACAAACATTTCTTACATTACTCTTGGGCTCATCTTTATACATGCTTTTTTTCTCATTCCGTCTCCAGGAGAATGGCAAGTATGGCCGTCGTAAGCAGTACCCAATCTCCCTTGTCCTGGCTCCCACCAGAGAGCTGGCCTTGCAGATCTATGATGAGGCCAGGAAGGTGAGCTCCTAGTCTACAACCGACTGTACAGAGTAGGGCTGGGTATTATGACCTGAAATCCATATCATGATATACAGTATTGTCACATTTACATCAACAATGACAAGTTAATTTTTTTTTACTTTGGTGCACAAAATTTGCGTTCTCCATTAGTGTCGTTGGCATTGGCCAAACTTAACAAATTCCACACCTGTCACACAAAACTACTTTGCTAATTCAATCTAGTTCTAACTAAAATATTTTCCGTCAAATAATAATTTTTTTTTCACACAAATTAAACACTGCATTTACAAAACAAGACTGTATCACCAGGCAAGAGAGCATCACTCAATATGACGTTACAGAGCGCTGTTTCACTGACTGATAGCTACCACAGCCATCAAGTTTTACTTTCTACTGGTAGCAGCTTCAAATTAAAGGGACACATGCACTGGAGGAATGGATTTACCGAACATACCAACTTGGGAAATTAGGTTGATAAAAGATTTGTACTGTCTGTTCCGGTAATTTTTCAGTGTACTGCCCAGCCCTAGTACAGAGCCACATGACAATCAGACACTGTACTCATACACATATCATAGCTCATCTGAACATTATGAGTATGCAGTGAAGCTTGACTGTTTCCCCTCCTTCCCATTCTCTTTAGTTTGCCTATCGCTCCCGTGTGCGGCCTTGTGTGGTGTATGGCGGTGCAGATATCGGCCAGCAGATCAGGGACCTGGAAAGAGGCTGCCACCTGCTTGTGGCCACACCTGGACGCCTGGTGGACATGATGGAGAGGGGCAAGATCGGTCTGGACTACTGCAAGTCAGTACAGCACTGGGATTGGAGCAGTCTGAGCACTTTAGATTATAACAGCTGACTCCAGTATCGTGCGGTTTTTCAGTACGGTGTGTTTATGTGCTGTGCCCCTGTAGCTACTTGGTGCTGGACGAGGCTGACCGTATGTTGGACATGGGCTTTGAGCCACAGATCAGACGCATTGTGGAGCAGGATACAATGCCGCCTAAAGGCATCCGCCAGACCATGATGTTCAGCGCCACCTTCCCCAAGGAGATCCAGGTACACATGGACAGCCAATGAGAGTACACAATCTCATATAATTTAATAAGTGAGCAACTGTAAAATCATGATGTGATGTCCACTCACTTGTCATATACTAATCTATTTGATTTTCTGTTTGCTTTTGTAGATCCTGGCTCGTGATTTCCTGGAGGACTACATTTTCCTTGCTGTGGGGCGTGTCGGCTCCACTTCAGAAAACATCACCCAGAAGGTGGTCTGGGTGGAGGAGAGTGACAAGAGGTCCTTCCTCCTTGACCTGCTCAATGCCACAGGTTAGGAACACAGACTCAAACACACATAAATAGCAATGATTTTTTTGTATTTATTTTTTTCATTAAAGTCACATTGGGCTCTAACTCATCATCCTTTGTATGTCTGTCCCATGCCAAGCTAATATTGACTTGGCGGCTAACAAAGGTGTGTTGTTGACTATAACAAGACCTCGCAGTGAAAGATAAAATATAGAAACAAAAGGAATATCCTTGTGCAGGGGTGCACAGGCGCTCAAAGCACTTGCCATGTTTAAGGAGGATTCTTCTCATTTGGTCTGTCAAAGCACGATGATCTAAAGCTGTGAAAGTTGTGTACTGAGCAGCCTTACGTTTACTAGACGGTCTGGTTTTATCTTAGTCATTCCCAGTGAGGTTCAGGAAAATGTGGCAGAGGCCCCGGAGAAACCCGGTAAGTATGAGCATACCGTACTTCAGTCTGACCCACAAGCCAGAAACATCACATCCCACAGCTCATCCCCGCCCCTCTGCTCCCCAGCTGACATGCCTCCTCAGTTTTTATTTATTTATTCATTTATTTGTTTATTTATTTTTTCCTCATTTCCAATATAAGCTTGTAGAACCAGCAGTAACATTTGCCTTGCACCACATAGACTGCTGAGTGAAGCAGCAGATCTTGGATTGAATTGAAATCAAGTATTATGTAGCCCCCAATGGAAAAGGGAGACCTTTTTGGCATAGTGTTACTGTCTGGGAAGATTTTCAACACCAACATGGACACATTGGTTGGTTGCCCATAGAAACACAGTTTCCATTAGTCAGATGGCTGTGACATAGATTTAATAATGGCACCAACTTGCTATTTCAGTGAACAAAATACAACAAACTGTGAACATCTAGTTTAGACCACATCAGTGTTGCCATTAGAAGTGGGTGGGGGCTAGGGTTGGCACCAAACACCAACTTGATATTCATGTATTGAGACATCTATGGCCATTCCCACCCCTTATTGGTAGGGATGGGCATTTCAAGCAAAAATACTATTCGATATTCACTGGGAACTATTCAACCATTCTTCGAAGATCAACATCTCTCGCTTTAACGTTAAAACGAGAGAAGGACCGGTTCAGGGCTAATCAAGCCATAGCTATTTACTACTAGCAAGCTATGAAAATATACTTTTTAAGACAAGACTTTTTGATTTTTTATAATTTAATTACTATTCGGAAATCATGACCCATCCCTACATATTGGTATTAAGTCCTAACTTTTTGAAAAGTAGGTACAACTCCAAATAAATGGCACATATTTATTTTGTGCTGTTCCCATGGTCACTAGTGCAACGGCCACTGTTGAAAGTAAACTGATGTATAATTTGTCATGGGCAGCCTTGCTAAAGCATGCACTCATCTGTTATCACCATGGTAACGAGGCTTGGGGAGGGCAACTGCATGAAGATGGCTAGCTAGGTATCCTGAAGTGCTCAGTGTTGCCATGCCGACTTCCCCCAAACCAAAACATGGTCTAACAACTAGGCCAATCTCAGACTGATTGCTAACCCCTAGGCTAGATCTGGAAGGATTGATAGGTTTAAACAATATGGTTAAAATGGAGCTTATGCCACACTACTTTCATATATCTAATCTTCCCAGATGTCTAAAGCTGTTATAGCTGGTGATGGGGGTTGTTTTTTGGGCTTGGGCCTGAGAGTGCATTGGCAACAAAAGTTGCACTGTTATCAGGGAATGATGTGACTGTTGACCTGGAATGGCCTATCCTACCCCATCCCCCCTCTGCCATTTTTTTTTTATCTCAAGCTTTTATTCTGATAGCCATTAATGCTAAATATCTGTGGATTTTAACCAAACATTCAACAATTCAATAGTTTTTAAAGATGTTATTTGAGGGTACAGTCAATTCTGATCAAAGGATTTGTCAACTATCGTTTTCAGTACCATGGCCAATAAAACAGAAATAAGGTTACAGTTAATGGTTGTCAGTAAATGCAAAGCTTCTTATGCAACCCCTGTCTCCATTTTGAGTTGCCATTTTGATTCTTTTCTTCATGGTCTCGCAGCAGCTGACCTTGTAGTATGACAACAGTTTTCAGTTCCTGCTCCCATCTCCTTTCAATTTTCAATTTTATGTTAAATCCAACTCTACAGCCTTGTACCTAGTTCTCAATGATTTGTCTTCCATTTTCTCCTCTCCTGCTCTTTATCCTACTCTCCTCCCTCTGTCTTGCTCTCCCTCTCTTTTCCTCTGGCTGTGTAGGTAAAGACTCTCTGACACTGGTGTTTGTGGAGACAAAGAAGGGAGCAGATGCTCTGGAAGACTTCCTTTACCGCGAAGGTTATGCCTGCACCAGCATCCATGGAGATCGATCCCAGAGAGACAGAGAAGAAGCTCTGCATCAGTTCCGGTCTGGGCGCTGCCCCATCCTGGTGGCCACAGCTGTATGTTATCATGTGCACAGACTAGCTTTGTTTACATTCAACTGTCATGTGATTTTAGAGCGAACCTTTGAAATATTGAAAATTTTGTGTTTCCATCACGGTTGAAGTGAATAGATGGGCTGTGGGGCTCTAAATTTACTTACTTGGTATCACTGGTGCACCTAAATTAAAAAAAAAAAAAAAAAAGGCTCAGGAGCATCAGCAAAACTGTAGGTGCATTCCAAAAAAATGTAAGAGAAAATGGAAACATACATCAACAGTAATTATTTACATGCAGTACCAAGTAATAACCAATGCAATAAGCAATATCCCACCAAGGCAGTTGTGGGTGGACCAATGCGCCTAATTTGAATTTCCAGGTTGCACAATTTCAGTTTTGGTTGTACTTTAGAACCCAGAGGCTTCCTGAATGTAGCGTGCAGCTTCTTCATAAATACATCCACAAGAAAAATGGAAAGTCTTTCGAGAATTGATCGGTATTTACCACATTGTCTGCTAATGTTGGATTTATTTATATTTTGTCCTGTCCAAAGATGAAAACAACAAATTGCACTTTGCAGTATTCTAATACACCAACAAATGACCATACCAGTCATGATGGGCGCCTTTTATACATAGGAGTGGCAGCGTGTACATTTGTGGGAGGACATGGTGGACAGAAAGTTTACAGACTACGTTTAGCTGCACCATTATTTATTCAACAAATGGGCTACCATCAGTATTTACTACATAACTATTTATTAAATGAGTGTAGTTATTCTCATCAAACCATGCCTTGCTGTTCATCCTCCCTCCCTCTGCTCCACCAGGTGGCCGCCAGAGGTCTGGACATCTCCAATGTGAAGCATGTGATTAACTTCGACTTGCCCAGTGACATTGAGGAATACGTTCACCGTATTGGCCGTACGGGACGTGTGGGCAACCTTGGTAAGAAAGATTTTTAACCCGATCTGTGATTTCTCTGTGCAGATTTATGACTTGGTCAATGGCAAAATGGAAGTAGTAATAAGTATATTGAGTGGATAAATGAGATGTATCATAAAAGATGCGTCATCTCGTTTTCGAGTGGGTCCTTCAGCAAAACACAGTGACCACAACACTGTTAGTAGTGGATTAGAGCAGCTATTCTCTTGTTATATTCTATAATTTTATTAAAATTGCTCTGTTAATAGTGGATTAGAGCAGCTATTCTCGTTATATTCTATAGTCTTATTAAAACTGCCCTGTTCTTGGATGCAGGTCTGGCCACGTCGTTCTTTAACGACAAAAACAGCAACATAACCAAAGATTTGCTGGACATTCTGGTGGAGGCAAAGCAGGAGGTTCCCTCCTGGCTCGAGAGCCTGGCCTACGAGCACCAGCACAAGAGCAGCAACCGCGGACGCTCCAAGAGGTACACACAACTCGATAAACACAGCAACAAATGCATTTCCAAAACATATACACAAACACATCTAGAAGACCTAGGACACAGAGCTTTTTGTGGAAATCTGCATATCTTTATACACAGTACTTGAGCCAAGGGCACATCCTTGGATGCCCAGCCAAACATTAACAAAGCAACTTTTTCTTGTTTAGGTTCTCTGGTGGTTTTGGAGCCAGAGATTACCGTCAGACGCCTGGTGGTTCCAGCAGCTTCAGTGGTGGCCGCGGTGGCCGTAACACCGGGGGCCATGGAGGAAACCGTGGCTTTGGTGGAGGTAAGACAACAAATATGTCCGCTTATCTGAACTGACAATAAGTGTTCACATTCTCCTCACAAAACTAAACTCAGTCCTCTTGACTTCTTCTTTGAGATGCCAATCCACATTTAGACTTCTGTCCTCATTTAGAAGTCTCCCTCTTTATGGTTGTTAACCATTGCAATATTTTTGGTCTTGGGCACAGAAGGATTAAAAGTCAGACATATGTTCACTCTCCCCCCAATCGGAATACACCCCAATTAGTTATCACAGCTGGGAAAGAGTAGGCTACTAGTATTTGCTTGGTAGAGTGTGTTTTATTTTTTATTACTTTGTTACTGGCTTGGCTGAATGCTGACCTCTGACCTCTGTCTCCCTCAGGTGGGTTTGGTGGCAACTTCTACAGCAGTGATGGCTACGGGGGAAACTACAGCCACTCTGGTAGCGTGGACTGGTGGGGCAACTAGTCACCATAGGAATAGGTTGCCATGCCAACCCAACCCCACAGAAACCACATGTTAACTTTAGCCAGACCATAACAACCCTCCCTGTGTAGCTTCACTGACACACAGTACATTACCAACCCTGATTCTCTGCCCTTCGCTTCTCACAAAAACGGAAGTGCAGCGCGACGCAAAGCAAAGTCACCAGCACGCGCGATCTACTGGAGACCGCAGAGATTCGCACACCTCATAGAGTGAGCATGGATGCTGACATGCGTTGTCCGATAGCAACCTCGGACCTTCATTGTTCAAAGTTTTTTTTTTTTTTTCTTTTGTGGAAAAAACAACTAATTGAAAAACCTGAGGATCATTTGTATGTTAATGTACTGTGCCTTTTGAATTTAAACAGGAAATCTATGTTTTCATTTCACCAAAAGAACATGGCCAAGAGCTCTAAATTTGTTATTACTGTTATTTTGTTATTTGGTGAAAAGCATAAGAAAAGTAAAATAAGCTTGGACTTAATCAAACCTTGGCAAACACTGGGGTGTTGTGGCTCTCTAGAGTCATGATTCCATTTGAACTTCAAATTTATTGCAGGAACATCATGTAGCCTTTTCTACAGTCAAACAGCTAACGGAGCCATCAATATAATGTCTGATTCAACTGGGGCAATTCCCAGTGAAGAAACCGTGTTCTAATCCTAAGGGACAAAGAGTTAGATTACTTTTCTTTTTTCGCTCACTCTATCCTGGACAGGCTCCTTTTATGGATATGGTAGTCTTTGAAATAGCCATTCCTATTGTGATCTTAATAAACACAAAAGTCATTAAGCTCGGTGCCAACACTCACTGAGGTTTAAACAAGAATAATCGATGCTGGAACTTGTTACTCCACATTTTTCAATTGACTTGACAGTGTTAACGGCAGCTAGTATGTTACCAAGTGCTAGCTACATTAAGTGGGCGGTGTTTTTTGTTTGTTTATTTTTACTTGAGACATTTTTGGTGCAGGTGTGTGCACAATTGAAAAACTGAGTCAGTTTTTTGATTTTTGAAATGTTTCTTTACAAATATGTATCAAAACAAAAAATGCCTGCCATATTGAAAGTGAAGTTCAAAATGGCTGCATAAGGACCACAGCATCGGGAGGGCATAGTGTGGCGTTGGCGTTTACCGATCTACCATTAACCACAAGGTCCAGACGGTATTCTACGCTTGCAAGTGTTTTGTTTTTTGGTCAAGGAGAAAAGACATATGAACTGAGTCGCAGGCTTAACTTAATTACAAACGTTTTCTCTTTTCAAGCTGCGTTGGAGGCATGGTTCATCTTTGAGATAGGCATTAGAATGATCACTGAGGTTTGTCAGTTTAACAGCAAAGGACTGAGCGGGGCAGAGCAGCACTCTGACCACTGGGGTTAGGGGGTGGGGGGTTGGCGTGGGGCGCAGTTTCCAGTGCACCACCGTTGTTGTCAGTGGCTTTGCTTTCCATTGCTGCATATTCTAACTGTGGAGGTGGCCAAAGATGGGGGAGTGTCCACTTCCTTATGGGACATAAGTACTGTCAGCTCCTCTGGGAGTTCATCTGCTCAGACATGTATAAAAAGCTCTGGCTCAGTAAAGCCAGACCAGGCTTTTCCTCTCAAAGAGGAGCAGCCAACAAGAGGAGGAGAGGTGGGGCATTTAACCTCTGAATGCTCCATGTTTCTGATCGGGTGTGTTGTGCCTTGAAATCTTTTTTAGAAATTGAACTAAAAGCGGATGCACTGGCAGTGTTGAGAACTTGAGATTGAATGGTGCTACTTGATTTAGGTGTGTAGGCCCTTGTACGTCGTGCCCATCGAGTTTTACAAAAGTTCTTTTATTGCACATCTAGAGTTTTATATAGATGTCTTGGATACGTGTCCTTAAGCTTCCAAATATTGTGTGTGAGGAAATTGTGAAAAAACGCAGCTTGTTTACAAAGGGGAAGGGTTCTCAACGTTTAACCAGGATTTATTTGGGACCAGGGGATTTAGCAGTTGGGGAATTTAGCCATTTGCACACAGATTTCTAGATTCTACTTTTGCTGCTAGTTTTGTGTAATTTATTAAGCATTTTTGACAAATATTTATTTTTGTAAGCCTCAAAGTGATTCTTTGAAAGTTTCAGAAACTTGACCAAAAGACAGTACAAAAACACTGGCACTTGAATGTTGAATGTCACCTGTATGCGTGAAATTTATATATTTCGGGGTAGTGTGAGCTTTTTAATGTTTAAGATGCATTGGACTCAGTAAATAATATCCACAGCTGTTTCAGGGCCTCCTCAGGGCCAATCATCTCTATTAGATTACCAATTGGCCAACAAAATTAAAAATGGAATTGAACAAACATGCCAAGGTTTGGAATAAAGTTGTCAAAAGAGCAAATACATTTCCTAAGCGTATCAGTGCAGAAGTGTTCAGATTCTCCAATTGTGTGCATTGTGTTTGATTCTTTACTCTAATTTGACCTGATAATTATTTTTCTCCGGTGAATGTCTGGCACATGGCAATCTTTAAAGAAACAAACATGTGGTTTATTCTCTATTGTTGCATTTGCATATATGGCATCTATTGAGTTCTCCCTTAGTGTGGAGCAGGTCTCTGCAACAGTGATTTCCCTGGCAGCTGTTAGTGCTGTTTGGGATGAACTTGGCTCTTTGTAGACACTGTGCAGGCAGAGCGCTGCCCAAGACTCGCTCCATGCCCAAAGGAGAACCCTAGAGCTCTTTAGATGTAGACTTTGCTTTCTGTACTAGCTTAGAGGCTAATGCACTGCATGGGAAATACTCAGCTGTGCGATTGTATGATTTTACCAAAATAAAAAGTTTGAATGCAAAAGTATCTGAAAAATCAAGCATGTTTCCTACAAACTTGTTTACTGTAGTTGTGCAGAGGAGACTGTTGTTGTAGCAGGCAGCCTGTTACCTTGTGTGACTGCAAGGCAGATGGCGGCAAAACTGAATTTGGCGTAGATTGGATGGGCTTCAGTTCTTTTGAAAAAATATATAAAGATTTCATTTGTAAAGCCGAAAGTGTCGATTGTATTATTTTCCCATACTTACCATTTTAGGGGGTCATGAGTTGGGTCTGTGAACTGTTGAAATACACTTTTTCTTTTTCTTACCCCCACTCAGCGTTTGCTTCTTCCCATAATCACCAAGTGTACAGAGAACCTATCAACCTTGTCTGCTGAACTTTAATTCATCTTCAATCAAGAGGCTATCATTTTGGTGAAATTATCAGATGTCTGAAAATGCACTGTGCATGACATTTGGTTTTTTTTTGCCCCTACAGATTGTCTTTACTTTAGCCATCTGCAGCTTTTTTTTTTTTTAAAGCATTGAAATGACATAGCAGTGGTTACATATCTTTCATACTGCCCAAAAACCTTTTTTACCCCCAATTCTCAATTTTCTCTTGAAAGGTCACATGGGCCCTAATGTGCTGAGTAGGTTTCATAACCACCGAGCCAGTGACACCCATTAAAAACCTGTTGTATAATTTGTGTGTCAATTTGAAAATAAGGTTTTAAGGACATGCAAGTAGCGTTGACCCAGCTACAATAATATTCATCACTCGAGAGAGACGGTAGTAGCTGGGGCCTATGTAGCACCTGCGACTCGACCCCATATTAATCTCATATTGGCAAATGATATCGATCTACTTTTCCATCGGCTCACACCACTAATGGCCCGCTGATCCCCTAATCCATTTCAACACATCTGCATTTCTGAAAAGGTCTATGTATGTCCCCCCTTTTGGCCCATCTCCATGTTCTGTGTGTGTGTGTTGGTGGAGAGTGTAATCTGAGTGCTCCATGTGTCTAAGTTACAGGCCTGCCTCTGGTGTTTGCGCTGATCTGAGAGTGCCGCTTTACCTCTCTAATCCTGCCAACCGCCCATCTCCCTTCATCTCCATCCATCCATCTCTCCATCCAGGGGATTTGGCGGCCATTAAGAGATGGCTTTTGGAAAAGTGTCTGTATGTGTATGATGGAACAGTCAAACACACACTAACTGAAGGGGGGAGGATGCTAGGCACTAAGTGCAGGAGCGCACACAACCACCACACATTTTGCTCTGTCCCGAATAAGAACTGTCAGGCGCAGGTTCAGTTATGCCTTGGAGAGTGAGCTGTGCAGACTGACGTGGGATGGGCAGGATGGGTATATGCACTGATATTTGGACTGTAACTTTTATCACACATGGATGCAATTGCCTGGAACGATCTACAGGTATGTTCTTTCATTTGTGCATCTTATGTTCCTTGATTGATTTGCATTAGACCTTTTGCCTATTACATAAATTCTGCTGGTCCTGTGTAGCAGCTGTGATTAAAAACTAAAGTTAGAAACCACAATGTTTAATAATTTTTTTTTTTTTTTAAGTAATTCTGTTTTTTAGTTACCATTTTATTGCCTCTTAAAGTTAGCTGTAGTAGCCAAGCTACTAAAGAATCTGGAATCTGAGTGGCCCATGTAACTAAAACTCCATGACCTGGAAATTATAACAAATCGCTAATGGAACTGGCCTTTTCATTTATTTATATAATTAATAATTATTGCTGTAGTTCATCAGAAGTGCTGCTGTGCTTTTTGTGCCATTTCAGATCTCCTTTAATCCTGGCATGTCCCAGATGAGAGACTGCAGGAATGGCTGCCATCGCTTTCACTGGTTAGTTTCAGTCCCTCTGCTCTTCCAGTGTTTCTCAGCCAATAAATTGTCTTGAGGTTTAAACTGGATGGGTGAAAGCAAAGGTCTCATCACAAAAGCTAAAATCTTTCGAAAAGTGCTCAGTCATTAACATCTTATTAAGACTGGTTTGTTGTTGGGGGTTGGGTGCTGTCCCTGAACATCAAGAAAGATTATTTTGCCATAATGAAGGAATCAAACTGGAATTTGGGTTTGGCTACTCCGAGGCCCTTTCATCTCCAGAGATTTATCGATTGATCAAATTAAAAAGGCAGGGCCAAACTCCAGCTAACATGAACTGGATCGAGGATGAAATCCCAGGCACAGACAATGCCTATTGTTGTTGGGCTAATCTCTAATGTAAGCTGTTCTTTCTTAATCACATCATCGCTTCACCACGCCTAGCAGCTGGGAAAGACACAGTTTGGCCTGAAAAAAGCCCTCAACCTGCCAGTCAACGTGACTCAAACATCAAATCATTACTCCGCCGCGTCCTGGCATCGCCGCACACCTCCACAGAAGCATTTTAATCTGTGGAGATCGAGGGGAAATAGAAGAACCGATCTGCAAAGTGTTTTCCTTTGCAGCCCTGACTGCGCCCACAGCACCGGTTTTAGTTGTCAGTAATTCTTGTGGATTTGCAGGGATGGGCAGTGTTAACAATATGAGGTTTCTCTGAGCAAAAGGAGGGGATAAAGAGTCGTGCTGTGGCCGTGGGGCCTCGAGCCTGACCTTTCTACTGATGCCTTGACAATTTCCTTATGGTTGCTGGGTATAATTTGATAGTAAAACCAGACCGCTAATACAATATACACTCTGGAGGACAAATCTTATTGAAACCATCTTTTTTACACCGTAATTTCAGTTTCAGCTCAATCCATTCTGAATTTTGCTTAAAAAGTTGACATAAAAGTGTCTTATACCCAGTCAGTAGTGTCAGAATAAACATTCAACATACTTCTTGAATTGATTTGAAACTGAATCAGAATCAGTTGCTGAGTAGAACAGGTGCGCAAGGAATATGATCCGGATAATTGGTGCTGACACATTACAAGACAGATACACAATACAGGAGTGACACACCAGGTGCAAGACAAAATGTGACAGGAGCTCAAATGTATTGCAGACAAGATGTACTGCATGATAGTAGACTAAACACTACAAGTATACATTCACTGCTGAAGTGTTGCACCAGTGGAGCAGCATAGTCACAGATTAGAAGAGTAAAACAAGGTTGATGAAAAGCAAAAGATGCTTAAGTGACAGATGTGCAAAATACAACTAGGTTGATGGGCAGCCCTAATAGTTTATGAGCACCCATGTGCAAATTAGCAGGGTTTGCTCAGTCCGGGACTGTGTGTGTGTGTGTGAGAGAGAGTTTCCCCTACCTCAAATTGGTGTGGCAGGTCACCCTGCCTTTAAGAGCTGCTAACCCTAAAAGAATTTCATTATCATGGGTTTCAATGGAGAGTTTAGTGTCCCATTGTCTAAATGCTGGGAAACTGGTGTGTGTGTGTGTGAGAGCTTATCTGGAGGAGTTGGTGGTGGGGAGGGGCTTAAGAGGGCTGGTTGAGGAGGGTGATTGCTGTTGGGAAGAAATTGTTGCAGTGCTGGGTGATGTGGGTGCTGATGCACTGGAACTACCAGATTGGAGTATATCAAAACAGATGGCTGCCATACTGTAAACTCTCAGTCTTTGGCGAACTCTTAATACCTTGACCTCTCTATCCTATATCTCAGCAAACTCAAGCATTTGGTTTGTGTGCAGTGTATTATTCACTATTGTGTGTTGTTCAGCAGCTGGCTTGTGCAGCCATATGGGGTCACAAAATGAAAGTATTATCCTAAAACTTTCAAATCAAGTCAGTGAAATCCGCTCCCATCAGCAGTGTTAAGCAATCCAGCCGCAGTCTGTTTGAAAGATTTAAATGGAAAGATATTTTCAGTCATTTTTGGAAAAGCTTTCTATCCTGATACACAAACAGCACCATTGCATTTGGCAGTATTTTGCCTAAAATATAGAAGAGTAATCAAATAATGTTGCAGTTGAATATGGATTACTGAGAGTATTGTACAGATTTGCATAGAAATCTGAGCTCATTTTAGAGCACATAAGGTAAATGGAGGAGCTCTGTTTTGTTGGATGGTTTTCATATTAATCAGAGAAGGAAAATGCTCTGCACTCTATAAACAATATCCAGATTCACTTTGTTTCCAGATTAATCTTTTTTTTTTCTTTTAGCACTGCAGAATATTAAAAACATGCACAACACTGTGGTTTTGGCACTCAAGTCTGACCATTGACTTTCAAGTCCAGGCCATTTCTCCTCTTTGATTGTCAGACTCCATTGGTTCTGTGCAGCAGAATAGATTTTCTGACTGAGCACAGTGCTGTTTTCACTCCAAGGTTTTGATGCTCTCCCCCTCTCTCTCTCTTGCCTTCAGTCTGTGTGCTGTGCCTGCTGCCTCAGGCTGGGTTGGCAGTCTGGGCTTGTGTCCGTGCCTGTCCAGCATCCTGCTCCTGCACCCAGGAGAGGAGCTGCAGTGTGTTGTGTGACCGCTCCAGCCTGGCTGAGCTGCCCAGAGAGTTTCCCTGTGAGGCTTCTGCCATCAACCTGGACAAGAACAGACTCAAGTTCCTGTCGGAAAGGGCCTTCGGCACCCTGCCCTCCCTCAGGTCCCTCTCCCTGGACCACAACAACATCTCCTTCATAACCCCTGGAGCCTTCAAGGTCTGCCTTTTCATCAGCCCCTCTAGCTTCATCTGACTGCAACAGATTGGTGTGTTAGCCTGGTAGCTGGACAGGGTTCAGTTCTGGTGGCAGCACAGGTGAAGAGGAAAAAAAAGTCCTTTCATCCTATCAGAATGAATCGGTTAAAAACTTTTTCTGTGTGGATAAAATCAGTGCATTTTCCTGTTTGATTCTGATGAACTAAATAGTTGGTAATTTACAGAGGGATTTGTAAAAACAAAATAGTGTGCATATGGCAAAAATCTCATTCGCAAAAAAAATAGAAATTAATAAAGATGTCAAAAAATTACCAGCTATTTTTGTCAAGAAACAGCAGGTCAAAATTCCTGGCCATATCTACAGGTTAAGTTGGGGAAACAAGTATTTTGCATACAGGGAATATGAGAAAATTCTGAGAAAATGACCTTTAATGTTATATTTTTAAGCTCATATTGTGGTTGGTGTACTAGATGTAGCTGGTATATAAATGTATAAATGAACTGTTTATATTTTTTAATGATTGGCTTCATAAAATAAACAAAACAAAATAGTAGAAGCCACAATATGATAATATCTTAAAATTGACCGATCCAGCCAAAATCACAATTTTTACATGCGGTGCCTCAGTTTAACAAGGGAAGCAGGAATAGTTAGGAGTATTGGACTTCTATTTCAAACTGGATTCAATGTAAAAACTCAAAGGGAAATGACCCTTGAAGTTCTAAGAGAATCGAAGAAAATGAATGAGTTGAATCTGCTTTTCAAAAGTTGGCAAAGGGGTTGGCAGACATTTAAAAATATACTAATTACCTGGGTGAACTTTAAACTGATCAGTTACCTCTGTTACAGAACTAGTAAAACCTGAGAGTCTTGAAAAGCTCTGCACACACGGTTGGGGAGTAGTTTCACTTACAGTACAGTTAAACTGTACAAGTCAGATGTTATAAACCAAAGCCTTTTTACATACAACTGAAAGTTAACATTCCCTCCACTTTTTTCTGTGAAGGCCCAAATTGAGTTGAGTTTGGGTTTAGGTCCAGATTACACTCAGAAAAAAGGCACACAGTTGTTGGGTTTTATTGTCAAAAAGATACAGCCCCAGTGACAAAAAAGTACAACTCTACCTTTTTCTGACTGTCTGTTAGTCTCTGGCAGACAGGTGTCTGAGTGAAAATGTGAGTGATGGACATTATTTTGTTTGCGTTTACGTCCAGACTACTTTCTGGCAGGCAGTTATTGGAGTGTGGCCATTATAAACGCAGTGAACTTCCCTTGTACTATAAATAAAATACAATTTAATGATGATCATTGTTACAAAATATCTTGATCTACTTTGTAACTTGAGGAAGTAACTTGAGGATAGCTTTGCCATAGTTCATCTTCTTCCAGTGTAAAACTACACATTCAACACTGCATATTCACTGTACAACCGAACCTCTGTCCTGCAGGGCCTGCCCAACTTGGTGGAGCTGAAGATGGCCCACAATGAGTACATCAGCTACCTTCATACGCGCACCTTGACGGGGCTGAAGAAGCTGGTGCGCCTGGACCTGTCGGACTGTAACCTATTCAACATCCCTGACCGCATCTTCCTAGAGCAGACGGTGCTCAAGGAGCTGCTCTGCTTCCAAAACAACTTCCGCAGGATCCCCGGGGCCATCAGGGGCATGGAGAACCTGACCCACATCTACCTGGAGAGGAACAAGATCGAGGCGGTGGCCTACAACTCCTTGCTGGGCCTGGGGAGCCTCAAGTGAGTCAGAGGGTGGAATATCTAAGACAGGAGACTCAATCCGTGTGCCATGGAGGGCCGAGAGTGCAGGTTTTTCCAACCAATCACTACATGAATGAAACCTGCAGACTCTTGGCCCTCCGTGGCACATGGTTTGAGACGCCGTTTGAGAGGTCCCTATCATAAAAAACTGTTCCCTAATGTCAAGCTCTAGAGTGAAAACTGTCTCAGTTTCTCTCTCTCAGGTGAGTCTTTGTATTCAAATGTCTCTCTCTCTCTTTCCATCACAGGTACCTGAACCTCCAGGAGAACCGCATTAACGTGATCCATGACCAGGCCTTCCAGGACCTCGTGCGGCTGGAGAACTTTTACCTCAATGACAACCTGCTGTCTGAACTGCCCCGGGTCTCCTTCAAGGGCCTCACCCGCCTCAAGATGCTCAACCTGGGGGGGAACCAGTTGACCAACGTGTCCAGGACCTGGTTCAGCGACCTGGTGGAGCTGGAGGTGCTCTACCTGGACAGGAACCGGCTGCTCTACATCGAGGAGGGCACCTTCGAGAACCTGACCAGCCTGATCACGCTCCACCTGAACAGCAACAACCTCACCACCCTTCCCTTCCCCGTTTTCCAGCCCATCTACTTCCTGGGGCGCCTCTACCTCTTCAGGAACCCCTGGGAGTGCGACTGCTCCCTCGAGTGGCTGAAGGAGTGGATGGAGAGCTACAAGCTGGTGCGGGACATCCCCTGCGCCTCGCCCTCCTCCGTGGCGGGTCTGGACCTAGGCGAGGTGGTCTTCACCAAGCTGAACAGCACGTGCGTGGACCCGGGGGAGCTCAACCTGACCACGGCCTCCTCGGAGATAGCCTCCACCACGGAGAACCGCTTCAACAGCCTCATCTCCAAGCTGCTCCAGCAGGAGCTGCGGGAGGAGATGGGGAACGGTACGGAAAGCCTCCGCAACGGGACCCTGCTGGACCTCGAGGACGGGCAACTCTCCGCGGGGGGCGGAGGGCGAGGGGCGCAGGCAGGCCAGTCGCTTCTCTGCTTCCTTGTAGTGTGGCTCATCTTTGGTTCGATTGGCCAGTTAGAAACGGACGTTTGTGTCTCTTGCACATGAGAACTGTGGAAGTGGGGTCGGCGCTCTGACCCGTGGAATTGCCGTTGGTGGATCTGTGCAAAGTAGGAATAGCTTTTTCTAATGTGCTGCTGAGATGAAAGATGTTTCTATTTATCTAAGCAAAACAAATATATACTCTTGCCCAGGTGCGTGGTAACTGGTGTGAGTCTACCCTGCCAAAGACAGAGGGGTTTTGGGACACTTTTCTCTTGCAATGCAAGGAGTGTAGTAAACAGAATAGTTTATGGAGAGAGACTGACCCGGACACTGCAGCAGTCCACCAAGACTGTGACAGACAGATGAATAATGAACGTGGGAAGATTACCCATAGTATTTATTTTCACATGAACTGTATGATAAACTATGATATATACATATATATATATATATATAGATGAACTGTTTCTATATGAGGAATCATAATTATTCAACGCATATCTTTCCCCCTGGTTCATAAAAGGCTATGCCCAACTGTACGGCGCTGGGTTTATTACAGCAGGATTCACTTCTACAGTCATAGAGGCAGGTGTTGATTTGAAGTGATGGATTGCCGAGACGATGTGATCGAAATGTACATTTGAACTCCCACCTTTTTGTTACGTAACACACTCAAATTAATGTAATTTTAATGAATATTATGTAACATTCACAGCATTACACAGTCTGTTACGAGCGTTTTTTAAATATTTTCATTCACGTCTATGTGTAAAGTGAAAGGCGATAAGAGCAGTTGCTCCTGTAGTTAACTCCTAAACAGATGTCCTTTCTCGCTCATTCTCCACGTTTTTATTCATTCAACTCTGTAAATGTAGGTTCCGCAGCTTTCCATAAATGCATTAATCTTCTTATTGCATGCGGCTCAGCGTCCTCCTCGCTTGTGTGTGCTGTAATGTAATGGAGGGACTTTCTCACTGCATTTGCCTCCTGTGGATGGACGGACTGTTTTCCCCTTATGGACACGACCTCTCTCTATACACTGAATGGGACGGGTGTGACTGCCATATGTTGGGTGGTGGATGGGAGAGGCCGCAGTGTCAAAGCGTGTCAGTCCTCTTTGGGACAAGAAATGCTTTCAGATATATAGAACGGTGCACACAAATCGAAATGAACTGTACTTAACTTCATTTACAACATAGTGTCTATTCTGTGTACCACAATGTCCTTATCCACGCTGATGTGCTCTGTGTAGCTGATGTCTGTGGATGTCCCTGATCTCAAACCAGCCAACACCTTTTACCCCGGTGATATGTATCCAATCTGAGTAGTTTGGTCTGACAGCCAGTGATTCTAGTTCAATGGTGTTGTAAGACACCATTGAACTGTACACTCCGTCACACATGATATATTTTTCTAAATAAAAAAAATTGCTGTTGAACTTTGACCCGCCTGCTAAGTGAGTCCTTTCAGCCTTGGCGAGGTGTCGACCCGCTTCAGCAGCGAACGGCAGTTAATCTGCACACTGGCCTGTTAGCCCTTTAATGTGGGATTAGGGCCGGGACTGAAACAACTGGGGAGGCCCGGATGCTACATCTCATCCCTCTCATTTACCGTCATTCTAATGTGGCTATTTTTATCTGTACCACTGTGGAAATGTAATAGAACTCTGTAATTTATATGGGCCAAAGTTAAAATGGCAGAGGTGAGGGATGCACAACTAGAATTGTGTGTTGAGTTGCTATACCAAGCTCACTGTTCTGCATTGGTATAAATGAATGTTACAACTTTACAGAGTTTTACTGCTTAGAGGAAGAATCCCATTGCTTTCCAGATTAGAAATATATTATTTCATCTCCCATGGACAGAAACAAGACAATATTCTCTGAACTACACGGATGTTACCAGAATTATATTTCAGTTTTCAAGAGGTAATTGTGTTGGTAGAGTTGGAAAAAAGCCTGAAGGCAGGTGGTGGCTGTGAATTCCCATGAAGCTAATGGTAGACGTTGACTGTTAATGAGCTCACATGCAGAATAAAAAGTGACATATTGCTTTAAAGCCAATGCCCCGTATTTAATTTCATTGTACAGTGTTGCAGGACGGCTATCAAAGAGGTTTCAGGAGTTCATGTGGTCATGTACACTGTGTCCTCTTTAGGTGACTGTACCACTCAGCTACCAAATCTCCACTTCCACAGTCAGCACAGCTCATTAAATTGATTTTTCATCCTTCAGACTCATGCAGATCATCTGTCTCATGCTCTGGTACAGGTCTGTTTGTCTTATAGATATCCAATTTCCAATGCTGCAGCCTTTTCCTCTGGCTGTTGACAGTGTTTTTCTCCCTCTGCAGCTGCAGGGTTTCTCCTGCCTGGCTCTTTCTTCTTGTCATGTCTTGTCATAATGTTGTGTCTCATATTTCTCATTAGTTCCCTCTCAGTCACTCCTGCTGATATGAGACTAAAGCTGTCTCTCTCCATCCCTTGTCAGTCCATCATATCCCTCTCTTCTAATATCTGTCTTTCCTCTTCATCTGGTCCACAGTGACATTCATGGTCATCACTACTTCCTCCAACAGCTCTTTCTTCAAAGCTCTTCTCCTACTCTCGCTCCATCTTTCCTTCTGTTTCCAGTCTTCTCCTTTTCTAACTCTCTTCCACCATCTGCTCTTTCATTAGAGCAAGTTGCTTTTTCCTTGATTGGTTCAAGATCTTATTATTTTAAAATATAGAGGAGTTGCTGATAATTGAAACAAGGGATCGGCAATATGGACAAAATTAATATTACAATAATCAAAAATAATTATTTTGATATATTTTGATCGTCATATCAGGTGTTTAAGAAGTAGGTATATAATATTTAATAAGTAAGTGATAAGTAATAAGACTGTAAAAACAATGCTGCACAATGTTGTTTTAAATGAAGTTTTGATGCAACATCTAATTCAAGTACTACTTGAAAAGCATCTTCCAAGGAGGCCTCCACAGAGTCTCTCCATTTCTTCTGCATTTCATCAGCAGTTGAGAGGAACAGCTACATTAGCCTCGCATCTGTTGTTGTGATGTACTTGTTTTCATTTTGAGATTTAAAATCCATATTCAATAAAACGCAAAACAAAACACAGATGTCCTAAGTCAACACAGCCCTTTTTTTTTCCTAAGCAAAATGCTATCAGATTACGCAACAGTAAAACACTGTTCTTCATGCTCTGGTCCAATCACTCAGTGGGATTGATTGAAATCCCAAAATGCAACACTTGACACAGAGGTCAGTTGAATCCACATTCACCTGAGTTATCCAGCCTCGGTATTACATGCACCGGCTGTACAGTGGGTATGACTTCATTTACTAGATCATTAAAAAGTCAGTTTTATGCTGCAAAAAGTGCCATTACATAGACAATGTCAGGTTTATTCATAGGGATTCTCTTGAGAAGTTCATTTGAAATAAAGCATATGGTTTGTTTCATTTAGTTTGGTCAACCATATGTGCTTGCTTGTTTGTTGTGCTGTGTTGTATTGTGATGTTATGCGACTAGTCTGTGTGTGTGTGTGTGTGTATCCCCCATACCAGTTAATAACCCTATTTGCCTTGATTAATCCATGCCCATTTTTTCCACCCCATCTGCCTATCCTCTTTTCACCCTGTCCTTCCCTGCCCTCTCTGCTTGTTTGCCCTCTCTGTCCTCTCACTGTGTGTGTGTGTGTGTGTGTGTGTGTGTGTGTGTGTGTGTGTGTGCATCTTCCTTCTTAGCCAAGCTTGGTTTGGCAGAGTTGGAGACTACTGGAGGGTTTTTCCTGTTTTCAAACTTCCTAAGGCACTCTGCACACCTTAAAAAAAAAAAAAAAAAAGACAGACATTGGGGCTTATGTGCTCAGCCTGGGTTTTAAGAAAAGTATTGGAGATGCTGTCATGCGTATGTGCAGTGCAAAAGAACAGAGCCACACCTAGGTTCATTTTTCGACACATAAAAGGAAATATATTTAAAAAATTGTTCATACTGCAGAACTTTTATCATTGCAGAGTCATTTACACAAGGGCAGTTGTATGTCAGTCTGTCATATTCATATACACGGTTATTCAGATGCACAAACTGCCGCCTCTTCCCTTGCAAAGTTGTCACCTTGCAGAATGTATAGTGTGCACATCCTTTTCAAACAGATACACGGTTGCAGAATAAAAATCAGCATTTCATCTCTCATCGATTAAACTGAATTGAAACATTAATACTCTTGGACAACACATTTCTGAAATGGCAAATGAGGAATAAGGTGAAATTCTTCCCCCTGTCTTGATCTTTTTTTTTTTTTGAGTATGACAAATCAAAAATCGAGACATTTTATTGATTCGTTTTTTCTTTTTACAAACACATCTCACTATATGGTCGATCTTTACAAATCGGTTGTTTAGAAATGTCGCCCAAAATGCAAGGGATGTGCATAGGTGTCAAGTCAACGTCCGGCTCTGTCGCTGTTAGTTATTTTTCTTGCTCCTCTTGCTCCTCTTGCAACAGTTGGAATGTTGTTGTTTTTTTTTCTCTTTTCTCTCTTGGAGGTTTTACAGTGGGACAAGGGGAAAACACTGACTGACAGCATGGAAGCTTGCGAATGTCCACATGCATGATACCTCATTCAAATCTCTAAAACATTTATGGATTTATTTAGAAGAGACAGTACCTGGTAGAAAGGTATATGTGTGTGTGTGTGTGTGTTTTGGGGTAGCTGATACTGTTACTGTACCGAAGGCTAACAATAGGATAGTGTTATGAGAGGATGCAACCCAGTTAGACAGCTTACAAAGGGAAAGGAATGAATAAATAATGAGGGCCGGTGACATGATCTATAGATGAGAGACACTGCAGTGTGTTTGTGTGCTTTTCTTCTGTCTGCTGAGAGAGAGAGAGAGAGAGAGAGAGAGAGAGAGAGAGAGAGAGAGAGAGAGAGAGAGAGAGAGAGAGAGAGAGAGAGAGAGAGAGAGAGAGAGAGAGAGAGAGAGAGAGAGAGAGAGAGAGAGAGAGAGAATACCCACCAACAGTGTCTTTCTATAGAGCTAAACGCTTTAGGACTACAACACCCAACAGGACTACAGTGTGATGGGGGTGGGGGGGGGGCATCAAAACAGCATGTGGGACCGACATGGAAGGAGGGGGGTTTCAGTACCGTCTCTTTAAAACAAACGTCTACAAAAATGTCGCCTCCTAGCTAGTACAGACATGACAATATTCATTTTGTTTACTTTAGTTTATACAACACTACGACTAGGTAGTCTGTAAGGGCAAGAGTCTGATTGGCTGCCGCAGGTCTTTTGCGCAGCACACGGAGGATTTCGGTTGGGCTGCCGCAGTTCTTTTGTTTTCGCAGCACGCCGAGGGTTTTTTCCGATTTGGCTGTTTGACGGTCAAGTGCAGTGTAGAGAGAAGTTTTCCGATCGGTTGCGCTGATTTTGTTTTTGAGTTGTTTCACAGAGGGAATGATGGGAGTTTTTGCAGAGGTGCTGCTGGATCACCGGCGGGAGGTGGGTGGGGGAGGGAGGGAGGTAGGATGGAAGAGGGAGGAGTAGATAAGGTGGGGAAGGGGGTGGGGGTGGGGGGGGGTGAAGGAGGAGCAGTTCGGGGGTGCAGGTCAGTAGACCCAGGAGACGGGCACCCATTGGCCGGTGGTGCACACCAGGTCGATGGCCTCCTCCAGGTGCCTGATGGTCTCGTCGATCTCGTTGTTGATGATGGTCTGGTCGAAGTAGTGGGCGTAGGTCTTCTGCAGGATCTCCGACTCCTTCTGCAGCCGCTGGAGAGACTCGTCCTGAACGGGGAGGAGAGGCCGTTAGGACAGTGACAGTGAGGAGAGAGAGGGGGATGGGGGGATGAGAGCAGGGCTAAGATGGAAACTCTGACTCTGTAGAGGAGGAGGAGGGAAGGAAGAAAAGGCGTCACTAACCACTAGAACAGTACAGGCGATGGGTGTAAACAAAACCCTAAAAATACATCTGTAACATGACAAGGGATACACACACGCATGCTTAAAAATAACACTAAACGCTAAATGCGGACGCTGTTACTGTCGGGTCATACTTACTGGCAGTGTTCGGCACCACCTGGGCATCTGAATGCGAGTGCCAAAGAAACAAACGCATGCAGCATGCAAAAATAAACGAGTGCAGAGAGGGATGAGAGAGGCAAACGGACGAGTGGAGAGGAGAGAGAGAGAGACAGAGACTGCTGGACTGCTGGTCCAGACGCATGCTTGATGACCACAGCACTTCACATGATGACTTGTCACATTTTGAGATGATATTTGTTGTGGTTGTGTAATGTGAAAGAGCTCGCAGTACACACAGGAAACTGTAAATCTGTATCAGTGATTCATGTTTATTGACAAATCCAAGAACCATCTGTCAGGCTTGTAGCAACTGATGATGTAATAACTGCCAAGTAATGTAGTGACTTGTCAAAACAGAATAAAATGTCCCTCTAAATGGGTCGAAAGTGTACTAAAACCTGTTAATGTAGCTGATAATGGATAACTGATCCTGGATAAAGTAATAACATCACATAATTACATTAACCAGCAATTGTTATTTCATAAGGGGTGTAACATTTTTAACTTATGAGCCTAAACCCATAAGAATAAGAAGAATGTATTAACTTGAGTTATAACATTAAAAGACAATATCATTATTACATCATCAATTAAAAATGACATTCACCAGTTGATGAAATAATGCAATGTTATTACATTATCCAGTTATTATCCATTACATTAACAGGTTATATTCTATTCTATTCTACTCTATTATAGTCATATAGTGACATTTTATTACATTTTGACAAGTTATTGCATTATCAGTTGCTACATGGCTGCTAAACACAGAAATCCAGGTTAATTTTTTCTATTTCACTTAAAAAAATATCATGAACGTGTGAGAGTGTGAGTGTGTGTGTGTGTGTGTGTGTTTGGTCAATTCCTACCTCATTGATGCCTGGCGTGATAGTTGGTGCCGCAATGAAGACGACGTATGGGGCAAACTCTGCTGTGCGCAGGACCTTCAGGGCCTAAAGGAGAACAGGTTTAGGGGTCAGTATGTCCAAAAATATGCGTGCGAGCACCCACCCCACACACAGGTATAGACCCACACACACACACCTGAGGTTCCACGTCCAGTATGGATATGAGTCCCTGTTCGTGGATCTTGCGGATGGTCTCCAGCCGCGTCCCGTACATAGCGTCCTCGTGGCTGCCGTACTCCAGGTACTCGTTGTTGCTGATGTCCTGCATCATCTGGTCGTGCGACACAAAGTAGTAGTTCTTCCCGTTCTCCTCGTCCTTCTTAGGAGGTCTGGTTGTGTCTGCGGGACACAGACAGAAAAACACAAGGAGTGAGCAGACACATTATCGACTTTTCTCCACAATGTGTGAAGTAGAACAAAGCGCGGCACTGTGTGTATAGTACATTCTTGAGGATGACTTTAGTGTGCGTCTTACGTGGGATGGGGTAGGCGAATCTGTCGGGGTGTTTGGTGATGAGTGTGTTCTTGATGTGTCTTCTGCCCACTCCATGAGCACCTGAAGAAGAAAGACACACAGTCACTTAGCTTGGAAGAGAGATGTTACTGGCAGCCGACTGCATGAGCTGTGTCCACTTGTGCTTACCTAATAAAACTAGTGTTTTCCTCTTGAAAGCGGGAAGCTTCACAACCTCTTCATATGTGACAAGGTCTAGTTGGTCAAACACTGGAGAGAGAGAGGAGAGGAGAGAACGACAGTGAGACCGTGTGGAGAGGACTGAGCTGGGACAAAGAACAGTCAGGGAGCTCTAGAGAGCACTAAGAGTACAAGGTGTGCTAAAGAGTCTTGGACACACTTGGTGACGATGTGGTGGCGAGAGTGGAAGTTCGGTCAAATGCTCACTCAAGGGCAAGGAGACAAAAACAAAAAAAAGAAAACTGACTGGCACCAGACCGAATGTCAAAGCTGCAAATGGAAATAAATGCCACTTATGGACAGTTGAAGAGTTGAGATAAGCTGTGAAGTGATGATGACAGAGAGTTTGTACTTCTCTGTGCAGGTTTACATTCAGCAGCCTCTGTGCTGACATGAGATGTAATGGGCCAAACCAGGGAGTAATTCATCCAATGAGAAGGTTAGAAACTTAGGCAGGGCTCACCCAACACAGACAGGGCTGGAAAATTATACAAATATTCAATCAGAACGATGTCTGCCTAATGACTGCTACTATATAAAATATCAAATGATGCTTCGTACTAACTTTAACCAGAGTGTGTTAACATAAGGTGCAGGTTCAATTGAGTTTAATGAGTCCTATAAAAAACTGTATAATTTTATTCTAAATTTTATGCTGAGTGAGGCTTGCTGGGGAGGACAGTGAGGAGCGCAGACGTCAGAATAAATGAGAGGTTAAAGGTTACACTAGGGAACTCCTGGCCACTCTCATAACACATGCTAGAGCAGAGCGGTGCACTGTACAATGTGTCCTCAGCCCCCGTAACATGAGCCTCCAGCTCATGTTACGGGGGCCAAACTGTCTCGGGGGGCTGACGTGTGAAACACAATACCCACAAGTCACTGGGTACTCTTGTGTAACGGTCGACTCCATCTTACCGCCCATCTGGCTGCGGACCAGCCTGCCTTCGCTGGCTGCTACTCTGATGGTGAATATTGTGTGTATTAAATGCGTTAGGCTTCGCTAGCTGGCGAATTGGGAATTAATCCTATAGCTGAAGAGACATCAGTGTTTATGTTTCTATTTACGTTGCTGTCCGTTTCGGTCTGTTACTGAGCATACAGGACCAAAATGAATTAGAAAATGGGTTAGGATAAATATATGAATACCACAGCACACAATGTCTGAAACACACAATCACACACTGCAAAGCTACACGGTTTCAATTTTGCCTGAGCCTTCTGTTGTTCTGGCCAATAACAACAGAAACAAAACTGAAAACGCTGGCAGTGACAGCTGATATAATCTACGGGGTTAACAAAATGAACAGCGAGAAAGGGAGGGAGAGAGAAAAAGAAAAAGAAAGATAGAGAGAGATGGGGTGATATGCTGAAAGTGAGTGTTTGGGTGAGACTGTAAAGGAGTGTGAAGCTGGCGGACAGAGAGAGAAAAGAAGAGAAACCAAAGAGGCGTTAGCCGCTGTCACTGGTTGTTACTTACATGCAGAGAGGCCGTTCAGAAGGAGACAGCGAGAGAGATGAACAGGGGGGGGTCATAACATGGTTCGGTTACAACAGCAGAATTACCATACGTACATTACACACATACAGCAAGATACAGCAGCTGGGCGGCCATGCAACACTGCACAGCACCAACAATGGAGATGGATATAAATATACAATGCAGTGTTGTTGGTACAGGCATATTCACACCACTGGGTGACTAGAGGTTAAAGGAAACCCACAATCTATGTGTGTGTGGACTGCAGAGATTCTGGTGATAGTAACACGTTGATACATTATCACCAACGACTTTCATTGTGTCACACACCACAGGTGGTCCATCATGTTAGTAACTGTCTAATATGAACTGTGAGTTCCATATTAGTTTATAGTCTCCAGGGAATAAACAGAGTGAATAAAATGACATGTAAGGGACAGATGGTATCATGCTGAAGTCATGGCATTTACAGTTTGATTTTTAAATACTAACAATGATTCGGGCATGGATGACATGCATTCACGCTCATATCATGCACGCTGCACCCAGACTAGCAACTGTGTGCCACTGTCACATGACTGTTATGTTCTGTGTTGCATGCTAATTTGTTTTAAATGGACATTGACAGATATGGGGACCACTCAGAGGGCTTCCAGGTACACAGCTCGACAGTTGACATGCTTATCAACCTGATACTGGGACACACACACACACACAGTTATACTTAAGTCACTTTTGGGGTATTTACATAGACTTACATTAATTTCCTGGAGACATACCCTAACCCTAACCATAACCACTACTTGCCTAAACCTAACCCCCCCCCGTTTATGGTCACAGCTGGAAAATGACCTTTCCCCCTCACTACTGGTCAGTGTGCTAATCTTAGATTTGGGTATAAGTGAAACTAAAAAGAGTTGCTAGGCCACTGATATAGACACAATCCATGCTGCCAGACCTCTGCCCAGACCCTTCTCTGGCAAAAAAACACAAGTAACAGACCAGTGTCAAGACACACACATACACGTGTGCATTCATACACACCTGTTATGTGGTGCACATACTGTAGAGGAGTGTAAAAGTGCAAAGCCCTGGATGGATGAGGTTCAGATACCTGATACCCACTTTCACCCTCTTTTAACCCTCCCTTCCCTCTTTGCCCCATGACCTTATTCTCTCTGTCCACCGCACTCTATCCCCACACCTTTCCATGCCTCCTCCTTACCTACCGCTCTGCTTCGACACTCTTCCATCCCCCTCTCCCTCCCCTTTTCACACCCCGTCTCACACCTTCTGTTCTTCAAAAATGCCTCCCAAAGCGCCTAAACTCTCCTCCATCACCAAACTCTCTTTCCCCAGCCACCTGTGTTATCATATCAGTCACGGCTCTGGTCGTAGACACACACGTGACCGTCTGAGCCCCCCCCCCACCCCCAGCCTGGTCTGCTTACACAGCCAGACACATGGCAGTGTTCTAGTAGTAAACCTGTGCGGAAGGTGCTGCCATCTACGGCCAGACAGTGGTAAGGCGGAGCGGCCGCATAGATCGCAATGTTGAACAATATTACTTCTGGGCTCCCGTATGTGATGCCACGTGTTTACTGAATAGACACGCTTGCAATGCACACCAAAGCACACATGCACACGCGGACATCCGCACATGCGCGCATAGCATTGAATATGCCAGCATATGCACAGACACGCTGACTCAAGCCTACTGTACATGTCAGTGACCTGCTCACATTCCCCCAGGTTGCCCCTGTCCTCATATAAGATTTCTGCTACTCTGACAGCTATTCCTGTCATTCCCGGCGGTGGCACTGTTACCGGAGCTGTATGCTACAAGATACGGGCAAGTTCCACCTGCATAAACACAAACACACACACGTTCACAAGCCACACACTGCATTCTCACTTCTGCAACCTCAGGGAAAATTGTACGCAATGAGAGCGTGCCTGCATGCATGTCGGGACAAGTGTGTGTGACCACATGGGACTGATGACCGTGGAGATGTTTGCAGCGTACTGTTTGGGTTCATATGCATGCGAATATGAGTGTGTGTGTGTGTGTGTGGTGTACCTGCGTTGTGCTTAGCCAGATACTTGTCTTTGTACTGCTTCTTCTTCTTGCCAAACCAGGTACAGCTGGCCTGCTGTTCCTGTTTGGTCTTCTCCATGGCTATACATGCCACGCGCCTACAAAACAAACATGGTTCAATTTAGTGGTTTTCAGTTTACATGGCTCAAGTTTTGGGTTGAGGGATGGTGGAGTTGTTGAAGCTGATGGGGGAACAGGGTCTCTGTGTGTAGCTATGTTCTCTGGATCTGCTGTAGTCTCTCCTCTCACCACTCCTGGAGCTCTGGCGAGGGGATGAGGCCTGCCGTGCCGTTCTTGGTGTTCTCCAGCTTGCCCTGCCACCAGTTGTGGTCGTCCTTGGAGATGATCTGGATGATGTCGCCCACCTGGAAGCGAATGCCAGCCTCCTTGCAGGGGATGAGGTCGTCTCTGGAGGGGTCGTACTCAAACTGAGCCCGCACATAGATCTGCAGCAAGGGGGGTGGGGTGGGGGGGCAAATGTGTGCAGAGGTCAGAGGGGCGAGCCGGCCAGCAAAGGCAGGGGGTGTGTGTTAATCGAGAGGAGGGGTAACGACGAGAGTGCGGGAGGATAAAACGGTGAGGGGGAAAGAAAGAGAAAAAAACTGAGAATTGAAGAGAGAAAGGAAAGAAATGGAAAGAAACGGAAACTGAGAGAGGAGATGGCTATCCCTGTGGGATATCGTGAGAGCGAGGACTGAAGTAATGAGCAAAAGCGTCTCGGGCAGGGGTGTGGGGGTGTTGGGGGGTGGGGGGTTGTGGTTGCCAGGTTGGAGACCGGTTTCTAAGGCAGGACTATCTCTTGTGAGATAAACCCAGACACTGCTGGGCCATTAATGAGCCTCTCAACACGCTGGTAATTACGGCACAGGCATTGTTTACATGTCTACTAGTTTAAAACAACAACCATTATCCTGCATTATACCAGGTTCAACCACACTGTAATTTCTTGGGTTTTTCCCCATCTATCCTGTATGTGAATAAGTGATTTATTCTAATAAAAAGTGTGTAAAAATATTTGGGATAAAACATTGTGTTTATTTTTTTGGGGGGCTCTGGGCGGGCTGTCTCTTACCTTGACTGACATTTTATCCTTGATTGGAGGTCTGGATACGATCTAGGATGTGAAAGCATCACACAAATCATGCAGTAAAACGGCTATGGAATGTCTAAACAGCAGTATGGTTACCAAGGTTGGGGGGTGGGGGGGTCGGGGAGTGGAGGTGGAGGAGGAGGAGGGGGGAGGTTTGGTGGATGGGAGATGACGGCACAAGGTTCAGGTAGAAGTCCACTTATGGACAGACAAGGGATATATTACCCTGTAACACTCCTTAAAGATACTCTATGGCAGTATGATCAATCATTGAAATGATACAATTCAGTGGTAGTGAGGTGAAAGGGTTGGCACTGACAGCCTGCCAAGCTGTTGTATAAGATTGTCTACTGTAGACTCTACTCCCCTCTACTGGTAACATCTGGTATTAGCACAACCAGATCCCTCTATGCCACTTTTCCCTCTGCTGTCACTTGATTCTACAACATCAAAAGAGTAAGATGTTGTGATTTTGGGTTGGTCGATGTTGGGTTATGTCAGAGGAAAATGGTGATGTATGTCTTTGGAATGAACAAACTATAACCTACTACACTGTGATGGGATGAGATGACACTTAGGGAGCAGTGATAAGTTATCAATATTAAATTTGAGTTGGCATGAGGTAGAAGTTGCCCGTAACTCCTGATCTCAGAGCTGTTCATATCCCCAAATTTAACTGCAAGGGGCATGAGTTCATATCTGACTCAGGATCAGTGGTTAGGGGCGATCTCTAGCCTCTCCAGGGTTCAACAATGCCTGTGCCATTAGTGCCATACATTCAGTAGGAGTGAAGGTAGTGTAATAAAGGTAGTGTCAAGCTGATGACACAACAGTGGTCACTGATATTTGTTCTGCGTACACTGTAGTGATTTTAAGAACAACCAACAAATGAACTTCAGAAGTTGTCAGTTTGTTGGTGCTGTGTAGGTGTCCAGCATTACATTTTCCGTTTTGAATTGTAGGTTTTGCCCTTAGAGGGGAGATGTGCCTGTTCGTGAGTACAGGAGGAGGGAGAGAAAGAGAGGAGGGAGGGCAAACTACTCGAAGCCCAAGAATAGGCAAGGAACCTGGGTGAGAGAAGGGTGGTGGAGGTGTGTGTGGTGCCACAAGAGGTCTGGATCTCTGGCTTCGTTTACCAAGGTTGAATACAGACAGGCATCCGACAGACTGATGGCAAATCATACTGTATTTTCATGATTACCATTGGAAACTGTTTTTCCTCTGGGACTTGAAGGGGAGCATTATGGTCAGGCCTCTTTTCCTCCAAATCAATAAAGACTAATTTCCCAAAACACCCTCCAAACAAAACTTAATTTGAATCCAATTGAATTCTGTCTGCTCATTTCTGTCTTTCTCTGCGGTCCGCTAAAAGCTGAACAGCTGCAGCCCATTTTGGAGCATATTATAGAGTCTAATGCATTTTGGAGCGGGTCCAACATCCGATAGTGGCTGTTTAAAACGAGGTCAGGCCTTGGCCATTCACATCAAAAGTGACAGCCTGAACAGATTGGGGATCAGTTGGTGGCAAGTCAAAAAAAGCAAAAAAACAACCACCTTGTAAATGAACTCAGATTATACTGATGGGGCTGACCTCCACTAGGCATTAGTGAATGGGCTGTATCAGGCACAGGAGGGTGAGCGGGAGGAGTTGAGTGCCAAACACACACATTTACAGTACTGTGCAAAAGTCTTAGGCACCCAAGTGTTTTTATATAAATTGTGTCTTAGATGTTTATTCATTTTTTTCTGCATTAGTGTGTCAGTAGACTGCTCTTTATAGTACATTTTTTGATATTTAGAAACTTTTCATTTAATTACTTTTGAAAGCATCTTCGCATTTTTCTTTTACATGTGCCTAAGACTTTTGCACAGTACTGTATATGTGGGTGCATGCGCGCGAACACACACACACACACACACACACAAGCACACACACAGTTCTGAGTCAGAGGGAGGGACGCAGGGGCTGTGTAAGGAGCTAGTGCACTACAGATGAGAGAGAGTGTGACTGAGCGCTGGTATTCACCTGTCGACCCTTGGGTTGGATGGTGGACGGCAGATCCTGTGGAAGTAAACCAACCGACGACAGAGGGACATGGTTTAGAGACAGAAGAGACAAAGGAGAGGTACAGCAACTAGAAAAAAACCCCAAAACAACATTCTGATATCCTTTTGAGAACATGAGAACCCCAAACGAAACATGCAAAACCAAAGCACTCTAGTCACTGCGCTTGCAAAAACACAGAGAGAGGAAAGAGACAGAGAGAGCATTATCATTGTTAAAGCAGATCTGGCTGTGGAGCAACCAAGCAAGCGGAGAGCAAGCAAAGCAGCTGCAGCATCAGCGCAGCCACAGTGTCTGCCTGGAGCCTCAGCGAACAAACACGGGAACTGCGACAGGCTATTAAGTTGAAGTGTAAGTGCGCCGGGAGCACAGAGGGTGTCCCTTGTACCACTGGAACCACAGGGGGTGTAGTGTGTTGTGTCAGCCACGAGGCACAGCACCACAGCAGGCTTTATGAGGCACACCAATTTGTTAACTGAGATATCGGACACGGGGGCCTTTGGCTTGAACAGATTGAGAGTGACCGGGGAGAACGGCACGGGATTCAGATACCCGGGAGATTCTTGGTATGGCCCATATAACTACTGCTATGACCCATATAACTACTACTACAATCACAACTCAAAATTACACAGAATAAACACAATCCATGATAAACGGACATCTAGACATCTAAATAAATAGATTTATCCACTGACGGAGGGACACGGACATGTAGAGACAGCAGCATAACAAATGAGAGACACCGGAGGGGAGGGAGGAGATTGGGTTGTGGGTCTTTCTGGGTGGGGGGTGGGGGGTGGAGGGGTGTTTTTGGGGGGGCGTAGGGGGGGTTGGGGTGGGGGGGTCCTTACCAAGATAGAACTGTTAATGCTGGAGTGGCCATTGGCAGGGGATTGCCTGGAGGTGGTGGGGGACTCTTTCTGAAATAAGACACACAGGTCAGCAATGCACAGACACCACACACACACACACACACACACACACACACACACACACACGTCAAAGCATTCTCGCACACGCACACAAGCACGCACACACGCAAGCACAGGAACTCAGGTGGTCAGGTGGGTGCACACATGTTCACACATATACCCACGCACGCACACACACACACACACACACACACATTTCTAGGCATTGACTGCAGGCAATGGAGTGGGGATGCGCCAACAAGACACGGGACACTACATCAGCCGGCCTTCTAGCCTGCACATCCTTACATCACCAAAGGGGGGCGGTACACTAACACAAGAAACACGGAGCAGTCTGGACTATGAGGTCATCGCTACCACAGGCTTCTACAGCATGAAGCCAGGACTAAACACTCTGATACAACTGGATCAGGACTGTGTTGGAGGACCAAAAGAGTTTAAATTACAATACAATAAATGCTTTTATGTAATGATTTATGGTCTAATAATCATGTTGCGATGAAATGTAAATGGAAAAATTCTATTATAAATAGCAAAATTGAACCTGAAAAGAGAAATGGAGAAGATGAGATGGTAACTGGAATTTTTTCTAGAGATTCAGAATCAGATTCTAAAACTTATTATAAGTGTTATCAAGTGATAATGATCGTAAGTGGTGGTTGGTTCAACACAGTATGTAAATGAGGAGGTGGGTTAGTGTTCCTGTCAGTCAACACCCAGGGTGGGCGGGGCATTTAACAACTGCATTTTAATTTCAAGTCTTTTGGTCCTCCACATCCGTGTGTTTGGGGGAGGGACGGTCTGAGGGTTTGTGCATCACGTGTACATGTTCCTGTTTCTGTGTGTGTGTGTGTGCACGTGTGTGTGTGCATGTGTGTGTGGGCAGGAGCGGGGCGGGATCACACAGAGGGGCGTGGCTCATACCTGGACCAGAGGGGGGAGGGGGTTCCGGTATCTTGGTTGTGAAATTGGTGTGCTGAATATCTGACCCAGCCCCAGCGAAACACAGCAAAACACACACACACACACACACACACACACACACACAGAGAGCACACCCCATACACACACACACACACACACACACATACTTGGTTACGCACACACACGCTCAGTAACCAGGCGAGCGGTTAGTAACCAGATCAGGAGCTCAAACACAGCGCTGAAGATGAGAGGAAGAGGAAGAGGAGGAAGAGGAGGAGTGTTACCTCGCACGACGAGCCCTGCGTCCGGTAGCTTGGCACGATTTTAAACGTGATGCTGCCTCGCATCTCTCTCTGTGGAGACACACACACACACACACACACACACACACGGTGACCGTTGTGCCTTATCTTCAATTCAGCATGCAACGCCTTTCTGATTCAACACTTGTACACACGCAGAGATCTACAGATACATTGAAGGATGCACGAACACATTTAGTCACAAGCACATGAACACGCACACACATACACACACACACACACACACACCAGCATCTTCTGCAGCTGCTCAACAGTCTGGTTGGCCACGCTGATGCTGTTGATCTCCCTGATCTCATCTCCTACATGCAACGTTCCTGAGAGGGAGTAAGAGAAAAGGAGAGACGGCGAGAGAAAGGAGAGACATATGTGGAATCATCAAACCTTTTCGGTTCATTACAGTGGCAAAGTAGTAACTCATTAACCTCGATCACTCTCTCCACATTACTAACATAGTCGACAAAAGCATCACTTGTAATCACAATGCCGTACCAATTACGAGCTAATTAATCAAGTGGCCATTTATTATGCTGCGTTCACGTTGTAGCAGCAGACCAACTGTTGCCTTCTATAACAGCAGTAAAGACAAAGCAGATGTTGAAAAGTCTGGCAAAATGGTGCCACCTGCGGTCCACCTGCTCTTCTTGTCTCCTCTTTCAGTGAAGATAATATCGTGAATAAGCTTTCTCCTTCTGACTATCCAGGAAAAGAACATGTAATGCCAGATTTTGGCTGGGCTATTCCTATTTCCAGCTTTGCATCCTATTCATTTACACAGGAATAATATTTAATACTTGATACAAAACATAACCTATATTAGACATTTTGAAACGAAATTAAATACTGAAAATGAACACTCACAATACTATTTAACAGATCAGCTTTTAGTATACAGTATACACAATGTTGGAGGTTTCCTGTTTATCAAAATCACCAATGAGAAGACAGTTTGCCGTTGCAGTTGACTGACATCCTGTAATGCCGACCAGTATGGAGGTTTTCATTAGACCATAATGTGAATGCAGCATCACAGTCACACGCTGCCATATGTACATCGCAGGTGTCACATCCGACAGGTCGCTGTTTTTCCTACAATCCACTTAATGAAATCACAAGCTCTGTTCTTCCGTGGAGCCATGCAGCGGCAAATTTTATGAGTGGTTAACAAGGGCATGGCTCGTTGCCCACCTGGATGTAAGGTGTGTAGGAGTGTGTGAGTGAGTGTGTGTGTGTGTGTGTGTGTGTCCCGCACTGCTGTGATCACTGCCTGTACAGCCAGCTCGTGTGAGGCGGCCTTGAGTGGGGCGTTTATAAAGCGTCCATTATCAAGGAGCAGGCATAAATGTCAGCTGTCAGAGGTGGAAATGTACCTTGTCTGTGGATCATTCCCCCGTGCATTATCCTTGCCACGATGCAGTGGTTTAAGTCGTTCATCTTCAGCGTGATGCCCTACGTGCACACACACATACACACACACACACACACACACACACACACACAAACCAAGAGTTAGTGTATATTCTGCTGAACTTCTTCACAAAAAAGCTCCCCCCTCATCTTCGTCTATATATACCGTATTTCCTCTAATATTGGCCCGGGCCTTTATTTACCTCAACTGCAAAGGGGACCAGGCCTTTATTGGAAGCAGGCTTATATTAGAGACAGGCCTTTATTTCTAATTCCCTCTGTTTGATGAGTATATTTGCTCATATTTTAGTATGAAGCCTCCTTGTTTTCTGATCTGCTTCTGTTTGGGTTCGTTAGGTAGCCGTTTTTTTGTTACTGCAATGCA